>NC_056749.1:340547043-340559543 GCF_019279795.1 Protopterus annectens
GAGGCGACTCAAACTGACCAAGTAACAACACGGTCAGTTATGTGCATCCATTCAATCAGTATCAAGCAGTTAGAGACATTTCTATGTACAGTTCAGACATACAGCTGTGATAAAAGAGGATGACCAACTAATGTATTTCACTTTTGTTCCAAAGAAACAGTTATTAAACTATTGCGTGCTGTTTTGTATAATCACATTAGTTCTGCAAAGCCAAAGTAATAAAACAGCAGCAACAGGCAGCTAGTGATTTTCCAACACAGAAGGCAGCCACAGCAATTATACCTATTCTATGCATATCAGATGTTCAGTTTAGTCCAGTGATGGCAAACCTATGACACGCATGTCAAAGTTGACACACACCATGACATTTTAGGTGACATGCTAGTGATCACCACACCTGTGTTACCAAAGACACTGCTTTTCATTCATTACTCATGTGAAGTGCACAGAATTATTTTGCATCAGGAGCTTTCGACATGCCAAACCAAAAGGTTCGCCATCACTGGTTTAGTCCATCTTACTTCTCAGAAAAGCACACTAGTCCTGCAAAGCCAGAAAATGGCTGTTTGCACAAAAAAAAATGACAAGAGGTCAATAACTTCCATCCAGCCAACTCCAACAACGTGCAAGGAGTTACAGCCATGACATCTAATGGCTATGCATTATTATTTCACCTCCACACTGACAAGCTGCCACATATTAATTATGCCAATCAAAGTTGATCCACCTAAATCACAAAGCCAATAAAATATTTGCCAAAATAACTGGTCGATCATAGTCAGCACCATTGCAAAAATAGTAATAACCCTCATCTCACCAGGCCATTCCACTCAACTGTCCACACAAATTACAAAGCCAGAAATACTATCACAAATATATGGGTGATCACGGCCAACATTATTGTAGAAATAGGATAGCACTTATCTAACACTTATATCACCAACATCATGCCTTTCCTCTCGTATCTTTATAGAAATCTGCATAATGTCCCCAGTTTTGACTTCTGTCCCTCGTAATTTTTTTTCTGGTAACTCCCCAAACATTACAGTCAGTCAGTTAGTAATGCCAGGTATTGGAGATTCATACTTTATTAGTTTAACTCCTTAAGTTGCCTTTGTGCCTAAGTTTAAATGGTGCTAGGTGTCTACACCCAACACCTCACAACATTTAAGCTAAATGTAGTGGGACTTGTATGTTAAGTCAACAGAAGCCCTGGCCCCATGGAGTACCTGCTCTTCCACTAGCGCATTTTCTTTCAGCAGTGGTGCTTTTTTTTATTTATTTCTTATATCAAAGAAACATTGATATAAGAAATGAATATAGGGAAAGAGCAGCTCTATAAGCATGGCACAATAGGTGGCCACCTATTTCACCTATGCATAAGGCTGGTCTTAATGCTTAGAACTGCCATTTTGGGAGGCACATAAAGTTTTGTTACAAAACCAGTCAGGTTGATTATTCTTACATGATGATGAGAGGTGAACTACTGGGACAGTGAAAGTGTACTCACTTTACAGAAAGCAATACACTGAATGAAACTTCCTAAAATCTTGCAATAGCCTAAAGTCTAACTGTATTAATCACATATGGTGAGCAGATGTACACGATATGATCAACAAACTGTCCAACTGTGCGTGTTTACATAGCAAGAGGAACTGTTACTGTATATGGGGGCAGGGGGCATTTATCTTATATTGCTGAATCCCACAATGAAAATTCAACCAATATAAGGTATCTTATCCTTAGGGTAATTTATACTTTGCTATAAAATCTAAGCAGACTACCCAAACAATGGCAGAAAAGCATATGGGTAAGATGTAGACTTTATCCATGCTTTTATAACCAGTTCCCAACTTCAAACAAATGGATATGTTTGCTGATGATACTGCCTCTTCACAAAGTATTATTCATACTCGGAATACAGCTAGCAGAAGTCAGATGACAACCTTTCATACTCACAATACTGTGAATACTGCACAGCCTGTCAGAGTATTGTAAGGAGAGCAATGAAAATATGGTAGTTTGTGCAGAAGAGTAAGGCTATGAGCTGTGTTCCAGGGTTTAATTCCCACAGCCATCATATACATATAATGTGCGACTCCGGGAAAGTCACATAACTCATTAACACCTGAATGTTGTAGAATGTCACACCTTTAGCAGCCTACATGCATTTTGTGGGCCAGAACATTTTCTGAAGAATGAACCTAAAAAGCTCAAGATAAACAAATCCAAATATTTTGTTTATAAAAGCTATTAAAACTGTACAAATAGCAACATTGTCAGTAAGAAGTATCTCTACAGTAATAATAGTCAGGACATTCAGTCTTTTCCATAAATACTGTAATTATATTTTTCTAAACATTCACCAACATAGTTTTATATCCTGAAATCTATACAACCTTGAAATCTGTTTTTAAATATTTTTATTAACCAGGCACAAGCTTTCACACAAGAAATTCCCCTATAACTGCATGTTTATTGAAATACTTACAGAAACATGAAAACATATGTTTAATCATACAATTTGCAATACAAATATTGGATACCTCTCAAGATGTGCCACTTACAGTGCAAATATTAAAGACATTTTTCTTATACATCATCTAAGGTTGTACCTTATGTCATGCAACAGTTTGTAAGTCACTTTTTTGAAGTATTAAGTAGATGTGGAAATATTGCTTATTGTCATAATTGCTGACAAATTAGCAATATTTGCAGTATAGCATGATATAAACCAGCATTTCAGCTAATTGCCCCGTCTCTCACCCTGGTGTTTCACACCATACACCAATAAAAATTCAGGTCTCTCAGTTATGAAAATATTAACATAAATATGAAAATATGAATAATAACTGGTAAACAAAAGACTAATTTCCCCACTGTAGGACATCTTAAGATAACAATCTTAGTGCCATTTTGTTAATAACACTTTGCCCTTTTTAATATTACCTATTATTAGCTGGTAAGTCACTTATTTAAAGACAGACAGACCTAAAACATTTCTGGATGCCATAAGGAGGAATGGGTGTGAACTGAAAGTATACAAAAGGCATTTTAGGCCAGAATGAGATAAGTTAGCTCTGCAGTAACTGCAAAGTTGGGTTAGGCTCCTCAAAGTCTCCTCTAACACCACCCTAATTAACTATTTATGAACCTAAGGTTGATTTGGAAAAGAATGATTCCAGCATTTGGAGTGTTTTTTAAGGAAGATGTATATGCTGCATTGGCTGTTAAGGGTGCCACTACAGCTCATGCACATATCCGATCCTTGAAAGTAGAACAAAAAACAATAGTTAGTTTCTTAGACGGGCAGGGACCAAACTTGTTTTACTGTTGCATGGTACAATGAGTCCCTTCGGCCTGGCATGGTACACTTCAAATGATTAAATAAAATCATACAGTTTTAGGATTTTTCAGGGTGCTATATTTGTTCACTTGAGGCAGATGTGATCATTTTTTTTCAGTTTCAATGGCTGATAACATTTATTCATTTTGCTACAGTACTTTAGATCTTTTATTAGTGTTAAACTTGTATTGGAGTAGAATTATTACATTCGGGGATGTAGTGATTATAGCCCTTACTAACATAACAACGTAATTTTTAGACAATTTGTAGATTTATAGTTGGAGTTTTTTTAATAGTTTTCTCGTGTGCGTGTGTGTGTGTGTGTGTGTGTGTGTGTGTGTGTGTGTGTGTGTGTGTGTGTGTGTGTGTCCAAGATAATTTGTTATTGTGAATCATGTACTCTATCTTTACAGGACTTAGTTGACTTCACCAACTCATGCTTTTAGCGAATAGTTTATAGTCAGTTCTTCATCGAGAAATGGAGGTTAAGGGGTACTGAAAAAATGAAAAGGCAATTATAAAATATGCAAATGTTTAGTCTGCTGTGGAAAATGAGGATTCATATTTGTCTTTTTACATTGTTCTTTAAACAGGTAACTAATTATAGGTCTGAAGCAAGGCTTGTAGAATTCTGGGATGCAATGCAAAAAGATTTAATAGCACAGAACTGAAGATAATTACTTCTCTGTATAACATAATGATGCAGTAACATCTGGAATAATGTGCTCTGAAGGACAGAGAAAAATGCAAACACTATGCACCAAGGAGAAAGCAAGAATAACTAAGTGTCAAGTGAATAATACTGCAAAGAAAATTGTAGTGAGCTTACAACAGACCGTTCTGAAAAAAAAAATCACTGGTTTAAATGCTCAATGGTGTACCATCCAAATAAAATAATGCCCTCTAACCAAACTAAATGTTACAGTTCAAACCCAAAAGAACCAAAATAATTCATTTTTAAGGCAGCTTTAACCACTCGTTACTCTGAGAATATATTCAAAGCTGACAGGGACAGCAGAACTCTTCAGAAAAACTACAAAATGCCTGTGGAAAAAAACTAGTGAAGCACAGAATGCTGTATTTTGCTATAAATCAGAACAGCACGTGAACACTAATGGAAAGAGTGGACAGGAAGTGCATAAGTATTTCTGTTTCAGTCATGGTGAAGCCAGAATGCAGTTCACCAGACCAGAGCACCTGACTAGAGAAGGATTATATGACACAAGAACAGGAAAAGAAAATATTCTCATCAAGAACCGATGAAAATGGAAAGCAGAAAATAGATAAAGAATGACTTCATTAGGGAGCAAAATTCCATATCAGTTTAGCAAAATGAAATTTATCTTCTGTGCACTCTTTTTAGAATTGCATTCAAAGTAAATCAATTTTCAGTAACAGAGAAAAGTGTTCTACATCATAAAACCAGGTTAAACTAACATTAAAGGAAATATAAAACAGCCTGCTAACATGGCATAATGGTCTCTGAGCAAGTTAGGTTATGTGAGAAATGTTGCAAAAAAACTAAAATAGATGTAAAATACTTCTTCAATTACAGTTCCATTATCACAAGAGAATGGAAACTCCTTTCCTGTATATTGCAGAGGATAAAGATGGAGAGGCACTCTACACAGCTCTTAGGAGCATGTGACAGGCATTTCATCACAAAGATTCTTTTCAAGGTCAAAGAAACTGCAGTTACAGAAAAGAGTTGTGGATTTAAGTGTGTGAGATTTTAAAGAGCGTACATACATGTGTCTGTAGTTACTACTGGCATATGTACACATAAGGAGTTATAGTTGTGAATGTCCAGATATACACACACAGTCCCTCAAAGTCCTACATGCCAAATTACAGCTACACATTCCTATATAGTGCTTAGAATGACATTATACTCTTTGTAAGGACAGCCTATTTAAACCCTTACCCTTGCATGCTACATAATGGATCATGAAAAAGAAGTTTTAAAAAACATTCAACGAAAAAGTGAATCACAAAGCATAAGCTACATTCATAAGGATAAAACAGAAATGCATTACAAAGGTATTGACAAAAAACATATACATAACTAGCATCCATAAAACAGCAGTCATGTGACAGGCACAAATGTATCTGAAGAGCACACAACTCCCACAATATTAGAAACTCCATAAAGGGTATAAAGCTAATGTAACAAAGTATGGACAAAATCCGCACCAGTTAATCAAACATTACCAGAAAGTAAATCAAAGAGACCTGAACACCACAACTAGAGTCTTCTGAAACTGAAATTAATGTACTAATCTAAAACAAACTAAAAAAGATACAGAGGCACAATAAAATGCATCTCAGAGGCCACGTGAATGCAACAGTCAAATATACTTTGCCACAATGCTCAGGTGCATATAGGATTTACACAATACAAGAGCAGGGGAAAAATCATTACTATGAAAGTTCTACCACTACACGAATGGTGACTGCAGGAATTATTTCTTCCTATGATGCCATCTTCCTGGAGATATCATTTCTGGTAGGTTTTTACATATTGATAGTAGCATATTATGTTACCCTTTGTCTCTCTCAACCAGCTCAATATCTTGCCTATACAATAAATGCTCACATATCTTTAATCATGAATGTAATCGAATACTGCTTGATTGTCAAAGACTCCTTGTTCCAAATATTCTGTGCCTACTGTAAACCTAAAAATACTTTTCTTTACTCCTACTCATTCTTCTTGGTTGGCAGCTTGGTTTGCTGGCACCTGTCCACACTAGGTCTACCAGCTATCATCCTTGACCCCCCGAACTTAATAAGGAATGCTGGGGCCAGTCGAGGAATGAGGATACTGGGGGATTGCCACTCCTGAGCATCCGTTGGGGGGGGGGGCTTTTTCTTTGTGACTTACTTGTTCCTCCTTCACTTGCAATCCCAATGGCATGCCGGGGGGGCTGCAATGGAGATATGCATTGTATCGCCACACCTCTGCAGCAACTAAGTCATGTCTCCACCCAGTTCTCCTCAAGTCATGCCTGCCATGTGCTGTCCCCAGCCTCAGCCAGGAATCTTCATGTAAATGCCCATGGGACTACTTACCCACACCACAATGGGTATATCTATCCATTCCCGATACTCCTTCAGTCAACCAAGCCGCTAATCATACCTGGATCACCTGGGCTGCAGTCAGGTGTTATTCCACTACCCCATGGGAGTGGCCTAAAAATACTTGTATAATGTTGTTAATTGGTTTTTACTTCTCAGCCTGATACTGAATATGGTCCTTGGAGACCAACACTCTACACCTGTCAAGAAATGTATAAATAAGTACATCATCCCGTGTAAATAAGTACATCATCCCTACTATGAGATCAAAGCTATGCAAGTAATTTTTTCTCTATTACAATGATATTTTATTTATTCCAGTGTTAGCTACAATGGGACATGACCCCTGCAAAAAATGACTTGTAATTATCACCACTTTGCAATTTCAGTCCGTTTTTGATGAAAATTACTCATCCAATTAGCTGTCGAGGGTCTATGCAACAGGTATTCACCCATTAATAACTACCTGAGGACGTAAATGTTCCACTGTCATCTCGCAATACATGTGTGAGATAGCAGTAGATCAGCAATGCATCCATCCTCAGACATCAAACTACAGTCTACAAATATTGCAGTGATGCTATATAGTGACAACCACTTTCATGTAACAAACTACAGATATGCATGACACAGTTAATATCACAGAAAGGATAATGACCAGCAGGAAGGGATCACAAAGTGCATTGCCCATACATACAAACAGTCTGGCTCATATGCCACAGAATATAAAACCAATTGGTATAACTTCATCTACTTGTACACAGTTATGCAGTATTTCTAATAACTGTCCTGGCAAGATACACAGAAGGTTCCTAAACCATGAACATGCACTTAAATGCATTACATCATGACTGGCATCACATGATAAAATGGACCACATTATGTACTCTTCAAGATCCGGCACTCTGTACAGACAAATGTAAAGAAATACAATAGCAAATAAGAGTGAGAACAAAGTATGCCATTCCTGCTATACTTTGTCAGACATACCAGAAAATGGTGCAGGATACACCCTCTCTAGTTTTAATGCCATGCAGTACCAGCAGCAGAGGGATAAAGGGGCTGCAATACCAGCAACAGAGGGATAAAGGGGCTGATGTGAGACTGTGAATATGCCCTAAGGTAAGCAAATAGGGAAGCACACATTAGGCTAACTCACAGAAAGTGTCACAGAATATCAGGAGACGTAAGAAGAGTACTTTTCCTTGCTGTTTTGCTTCTTTTAGGCAGTGAGATCCCATGTATTCTATTGTGCAGCTCAGGGAACAATGGTAAAAAAGCTAAGCATACATGGAAACCTAGCCAGGCAGCTGGGCTACGTTTGACAGAAATAATAATGACAATACTGAGACAGCAGAATAAGAAAACAGTAGAGAGTCAAGTACAGACAGAGGTTAGCCAAGTGGGTTAGGGTAGGACTTGGTTACAAACCTGAGCACAGCAGAAGAGGATAACTTTGTATAACAGAAACATTGGGGTCTGTCCATCACAATTATGGTTTTAGGTACATTGCATGCTCTCAGAAACGATGGTCAAAATTTCAGGATGTCTTATCCAGCCAGATGATTCCCTTGTTTAAGTGTCTTTCTCATGTTAGCATTATTTGTTGACAAAATGAAAAAAAGCAACATGGAAGCTCTAGACTAAGAAAGAAATGTCTGCATAATTTACCTGTGTGACAGTGTTATGAATTAGGACAAACATTCTCAAAATTCTGCTTCTTCTTCTTTGTATCTAAACTTGGGCTGTGCATTATTAGTTATTATTGCCATTTGCTATGCAGTCTATATACTTACAGTTAATTGCACATATTACTGGAAGAACTGATACAGTTTTACATATGACAAGAATTTAACTCTGGAATAGGTGTCTGCAAAGCAGAAAGCACAGTATTTCAACATTTGCCTGTGTACTTCTCTTTATGCATCCTCTATATGGGTGTTGATGTTAAATACCTTGAGTACAAAAGATCAGTGCCCAAAAGACTTAATGAAAAGCTTCTATGTAAGGCAGCACTTGTTGGGGATGTGTGATATCCTCGGAAATGCTTAATTACCCACTGTATGTTTGAAAATTAAGCAGCATTCTTCTGATGTCTCAGTCTTGCTCTCCTTAGCATAAGGAAAATGATTACTTTATTTTCAATATTCTACCTTACAGTAATTTTTACATCTTTCAGTAGTTTCTGGATATGATGATATAAAACTGCATTTATGCATATCCGCATGTACATGTTATGCTTCAGAATGGAGTGACTACCTCAGGAAATCAGTCCAACAGCAGGATACAGCCCATCATAATCCCCAAAAAATTACTACAGAAGTGATGAATGATGCGAGTATGAGTCTCTCCCGACACCAGGGGCTTGAGCCACAAAACAAGAAAGCCCATCACAAGACTGCAAATGCTGGTTCTTCTCTTGTGTTCATAGGAAAGTACTAGAACGGCCACTGGGTGCCATTTTAAGCCTAGACAATTTGCCTTTTTTGTGCTCAAAATAACCTATCCCATTTCCTCATTGACTGGCCTTACCCATCCCATAGTCGATAATTATATGGGATCATACCATTGATAACTTGAGGGGACCCATGCATGGGATATACAAAATTTAAATAGAATTACAAAATCCAGACAAGACTTTTATGAGTAGTGGATAACATTTATAGTTAATAAACAGTAAGGTGATTAAAGTTCAGTAAAAACATTTAAAATGCAGAATTACTAACAAAAACCAAAACTGTAGTCAGAAAAAAAAAATGAAAAAATCATGGTTAGTTCCCAGTAACAACCTAAATCAATTTGAATAATAACAAGTAAATAAACGAGATGAGAACAAATCCAATGCCTATTTAATCTAAGTGTCCATCTGTAATCCAAAAACACAGCGATGTGCGTGCATTATAAAAGTACCTTAAGGCCATCACAATCAAAATGTGTAATGAAGTACAAGTTCCAAACTATGTACTGCAACAGACTCTCCAGAGGCTATGTCTAATTCTGCTCAAAGGTCTACAGACTGCTGAAGATCTGCTGTGAAGTAATTTAATGAGACTTTATAGCCCAAGATGACACCAAAAATCTTCCAAGTGCCCCAGAGACATGACATAAACCTTCAGTCCAAGCACAAGTACAGAAGCTGTGATAGAACAAATGTTCCTTCTCCAAGAACATACTGGTTTATGCACAGTTCTAGCTAATGCAGAACAAAATGTTGATCAAGCAGTCAGATCAAACCACAGCCCCAACCAGCATCCAACAACTAGGAGCCAGGACAAAGCCACGAGGCAAACAATCATATGAACCAGTAACCATGACTCAAACAAGAGAGTCAAGTCACTCCAACTGACTCCAGGACAAATGAGACACACAGACACCAAAGTCCGAAAGTCATGAACCAGGAAGACCAAACCTTCATGCATCAAACCACAGCCCAAGCCAGCATCCATTAACCAGGAGCAAGGAGAAAGCCACAAGGCAAACAATCACAGGTAACCATGACTCAAAACAAGCCAGTCAAGTGACTGCAACTGACTCCATGACAAATGAGACACACACACACCAAAGTCCCAAAGTCATGAACTAGGCAGACCAAAACGGAACAAGAAGGTAAGGCAAAGCACTTGAAAACTTGAAGACTAAGCACTGAACAAGTCTAAAATTAAACATGAAGATCAACAGTGCACTTCAATAGTGCACAGAACATGAAATTCAAATAAAACGCAGTTAACATTACACTTACAGTCAGCCTTTCACCATCATGCAATGTACACAGAACAGTTTTTAGTGATACTGGCAGTTATGAAGTCGTAAGTTAGGGTAACTAGTGGTTTTCTACACTCTGAGAGGTTATGAGCTGCAGTAGTTATGGCCAGAGGGTTCATGCCTTTGGCTAACATGGGTGAAGGAAAACTTCTACAAAAGTGAAGGATAAGTATATATTTATATTTTGTGTAATCCCAGAGTTAAAAATGTCGGAAAGTGAGTGAATAAAGATATTTCATAATGTAAACATAATGAACAACTTGAATAAATGAATGTCTCATGTTTATGTTTGTCTTGCAGATAAAGTTTGTTTAGAATGTATAACAATGTGGAGTCATTTTGGCAGGGTAAAACCAGGACTAATATATATTCACCCAAACATTCTTGAATTTGGTGTTATTTCTATACTGTTAAATAGTGGAAGAAATGTATCTAACCAGATTGAGCAGGAAGTCTTACAACTAAGCACTATGTTCATTATTTCTAAGATATTCAGTATTTGTTTTATATTTACTATATCCTCTGGGTTAACTAACACATTTAGTAATTTTGTTCTATTAAATATTTTTTTCTGTCTGAAGGTGACAGACTAACATGGGTTGACTAAGTTCATCAATATAGAAAACATTTCACAAGTATCTCAACATACATTACATACAATGTCTGTCTATTATCTACATATTGATTTGCATTACTTATAAAGCAAAAACAAATTTTCATTGATTACGTCTAAACACTGCCCCTTATCTTTGGTTTAAAAAATATTATGAATGGTGTTGGATTTAGGTCAACTCACTGAATGCAATTTTGCCAAGTCCCATGAGTCTGAAGTAGTTTCACTGAAACCACATTCATTGAACCTAAAGCAAAACTTTGTACCTCATGTTGAGGAACCTCAAAATCCACAGAAACCTTTTTAAATATATATTATATATATATATCTATGGGATCCTGACACATGCTCAACTAGCATATGCCCAATCACAAAACATCGAACACACATACACGAAAGCGGTTAACATCGACAAGCGCTTCCGTGTATGTGTGCCTGTTTCGTAGATTGGACTACAGTGCGGTAAGGGAAAATTTCCTTTTCCCTACTGTAGTGTGATCTCAGAGTGAGATTAATAAAGTAGGGGGGGTTGGAGGCACAGCCGCCCATGAGGGGGGTGCACGGGGCGAAGCCCCCCTGCAGAAACGTAGATTTTTTTTTGAACTACACATACACGGAAGCGCTTTTCGATGTAAAGTGCTTTCGAGTATGTTTGTTCGATGTTTTGTGATTCGGACACATGCTAGTTGAGCATGTGTCCTAGATCTATATATATATATATATAAATATATATATACAGATATATATATATATACAGATATATATATATATATATATATATATATATATAGAGAGAGAGAGAGAGAATATATATTTTATGTGTGTATATATATATATATATATATATATATATATATATATATATATATATATATATATACACACATAGAGAAAGTGAGTGTATATATTTTATATATATATATATATATATATATATATATATATATATATATATTTATTTATTTATTTATAGGTTCATAGGTAGGTACTAAGCTATCAGCCCAAGGGCCTATGTAAGCCTAGCCAGCAAGGATCCATAGCTTACGCCACCCAAGAAAGTTATTTTCCTGTGCCACTGTCAAGCAGACACACAGAAGTGATCCCTGGGGTGTATTTCCTATTTCCAATCCACTCATCAAGATTTTTCTTGAAGCGTACTAATGAAGAACTTTGCTTGACATAGATGGGTAGCTTCTTCCAGAGTATAGGAAGTCTCTGGGACAGGAATCTATGCCTCCAATGTGTCCTGTTTATTGTGGTGACAAGGTTCAGGTCCCTAGAGCATGTAGCTCAGAGGGATTTGGATTTCTTTAGTTGTAGCATGTCCAACAGCTCTGGGTTTGACATAGCTTTATATGTTAGGCAGAGATCACCTCGGAGTAGGCGATATGCTACGGAGTAAAGCTGGGGTTTTTTGAGGCGGTCAATGTAGGGCATTTGATTGAGGCCAGTAATCATCTTTGTGAGGTACTTCTGTGGCCTTTCCAGCTGCTGCAGATGTCTAGTGAGATACATACCAAAAGGGGCATTGTACTATATAATGGGTCTAATGAGTGATGCGTAGAGGGGAACAATGGCCTCTTTTTTCCTGGATGAGAACCCTTTTATGATGAGGTGTGCCACATAGAAGGACTTCCTGACTACTGTGGCAATGTGACTATCAAAGGAGAAACTACTGTCCACCTGGGTCCCAAGATCTCT
>NC_056749.1:340564543-340569543 GCF_019279795.1 Protopterus annectens
GGTTCACACTGCCTAACTTGACCTGGCCAAGACATTTGACACAATACCTCACACTCAGGCATTGTTGCCAAACTCAACAGGTTAGGTACAAACATGTATGTCACGTGGTGGATAGCCAACTGGCTCACAGGCAGGACCCAGGAAGTTAGAATTGGGGAGTTCACCTCTAGAACGAGGACAGTCACAAGTGGAATCCCTCAGGGATCTGTCCTTAGTCCACTTAATTTTGGTATTTACTTCTCAGAATTCAATGCTGAGTTCTGTGACCTCTAGCTGACTAAATTGGTAGATGATTGCAAATTAGGAGCTGTCATTGACTCAATCACACACTGACACAGATATTCTCCAGGAAGGGATGACACAAACAACTGGCATCAGAGCCATGAACTAAAACTAAATGCCAAGAAATGCATAACAGTATCCTTCGGGAAGTTATCCACCCCTGGTAGCTATTATATTGACAACACAGACCTTAGAGTTGACCCAGTAGTCAGGGACTTAGGGACTCACACAGACAGTAACATATTCTTTGACCATCAAGTGCTTACAGTAGTGAAGTAAATCAATTTATGTTGTGCAACATATAAAAAAGGTATGGCATCTAGGTCCAAGGAAGTCATTGTTCCACTGTATTCAGCATTCATCAGACCTATCATTGAGTGCAATGCCCCATTGGGTATGTACCCAACCAAGCATATTTAACAAATGGAATGTTCACAGAGGTTTCTCACTAAAAGAATACAGGGCACAAGTAAAATGTCCTATGCAGAATGCCTCCAGGCCCTATCCCTGTATTCTGTCTCCTACAGGCTTTTGAGGGGAGATCTATGCATGGCATTCAGGCCATTGATGACTCCACTCTGATGGACCACATGCATATCCACAAAACAACCAGAACTATCCATTCAACACACTTAAACCTTGCCTGTGATATAAATAGGACCTGCTGGAGAGAGAGGTATATATCCCAGACACCACCCCATATCAGGAACAGGGTCCCCATCCATGTGAAGCAGAGTTCCTACCTAATCCAATTCAAGTGCAACTTGGACAGATGGATGGGGAACAGGAAATTCATCCCTGGCGTGGCACCTATGTCTCTAATGGACACAGGTAACCTGTAAAACAGTTCATCTCCCAAGCCTCTGCTTAGACTTACCAAGGGTACCCAGAACTTACCAGAGATTGTGGATGCATGACTAGGCTTAAAAAGGCCCTTGCAGTCATTAGCATAGTAAACACCTGTGAACTTATGAACATATTTGAGGCTCATTGAAATTACCTTCTTAGTGTCACATTACCATTCCTTTAAGTGTCAAATACCTTGGTAAGACAAAATGAATAAGTGCACCTGAGGCCAGGTTTGACATTTTTCAATGGTTAGCTATATTTAAACATATCTTTGTAGAATATGTATCATTGAATACAATAGAAGTCAGTCAAATCAAACAAGTAAATATTCTTCTTGTTGATTATCCAGACTACAAAGTCAGAAAACATGAGTGTGCACCATTAACATGGTTCAGTTGGATTCCATGTTTTCAAAATTATATTTTGAGAAACATAATGAATGCAGGAAAAGTGGGTTTGTCATACTAATGTGAAGCCTTAACTAAGCAGGTCCTGGAAGAATCCAGCCATTTAACAAGTAACAATTTTGTGTGATAATTTTTGAAGGGAGACTAATGAAAATTAAGGATTTCCCTAATGATTAGCAGGTATGAAGGCAAGGATGAGGCCAATATTCACATCAGGCTCTGATACAAATTTTTTATTTGTAAAATTTGTTGTTCTGGTCTGTCTTCAAAATATTTGTGACAATTTCCAACCCTAAATTTTGGAAATGGGGCAAACACTTTTGGGACAATGTAATAAGGCCTATGAAGGTGTGGCAATGTTATTTCTTCTGAGGCTTAGTCAGAAACTACTAGCACTCATTACTTCCAACAGGAAAAGATTTCCATTAATTATTATGGATTCTTTGCAATTATTTTAATTAAAAATAACTGAGGAAACTAAAAAATCACCACCACCAAGGTGCCACTTCAACCGTGGATTCTCTGATTTGAAGGTGAACTACATTTATTTTATATTTTCTATGTCTGCCAAGAAGAATTCAAATTGAAAGTAAATATGGAAAAGTTTACGGGATATTTTAACTGCAATGCATAAACATTTACACATAGTAGGGAAGGTATTTTGTTTAAGGTAGATGAGGTATGTTTCCTTTATACTCCCCCTCCTTATTTTATTTTTAGTTTTCTTCCACACATATAAAAGCCTTCCTCCATTTATCATTACACCATATAAATTTCACACTAAATACATCATGTTTTTTCATATCCCAGAATTGCAAGATTGTTCTCCCATTCTCAATATATTTGAAAGGACCCCTTCCCTCGCCCTCTTTTGCTTTCTGATACTGTGACTCTCTCTACTCTTCCTCTAAGGTAAAATATCAAGAGAGCTCACCTCTCAGAGGGAGCAGATCTTATTTATTTATTTGTTATCCTGCTAGGTGAGCTGGTATGAAGACTCTTTTTTAGCCATAACCAAAGCCAAAGGCACATGATTACATGAAGGTATCTGTTATAACAATCAGATACAAGAAGCAGTCAGTTTACAATCAGACACAAAACACTTTCTAAACCACAAATATTACTTCTAGGACACTTATACGCCTATCATCTTTTATTTAAGAGTTCAGCTACTTCATTCTCTAGGACCGTAAGTGGAGCAATAAGAGTAACAAAGATGTTCCAATTACTTGGTTTTAAATTGGGACAGATTCTGCATATATGCAAAATATTAATATAGTTAGTTTCATAAAGCAGGGGGAAATTTTAATAAAAAAATCTTCTACTACAGGTTAAAATGCTAGTCTTTTTAATATGAATTTTTTTTTCATTGCAGGTTAAGGTGCAGTGTTTCACATCTCTTTCCAGTTTACTTAGCAGCGAAGCACATTACTTTAGATACAGGAATTTGAGGATTGGAGAGGCTAGAATAACTGCACTGTGAACTGCATGGAGCATCCAAATTATTCTCTGCAGAATGTGTGTGTTGTGCTCAAGATCAGACATGTAGGTGAATTTAAAGATTTTGTTAAGACCATTTTGTACTATATCGACTTTGTGAGAGGAATTCATGGTGATAATAGTGCATACTCTAATAATGGAAGTAATGTAGCTAAATTAAAATATTATATAGCATGACATAAGCTGTCTCAGCACATTGTCAGCACCCACTGGGGTTGAGAAAACTTTGTGCATTTATGGACAGTCTGTAAAAAGTATGTACAATATGATGCATCTGTATATTCTGCAAAAATAGCTGGACATCCATAAAAGAGAACAAAGTTGGACAGGGTCAAAGGTGAAAGGATGCCACCCAGTGTCAGTGGACTTTGTGACTGCCAATTCTGCTGTTACCCCTCTGCATAAACCTATTCAAACCAAGCTACATTATGCTGCTACTTCTAGGTTTTAACGGTTCCACTGCCACTTGCTCTTACTCACTCCACATGGTCCTGCAAAGTGGAATGACCATTTCTGCCACAGATTAACTTAAGCATTCAGTTTTATATGGCAAACACTTACAAGGATCCTAGGTGGATCATTGTTTTGTACCTGCTGGGTATAGTTTTCTGTTTTCTTTACTAACTTGGTAAAAGACAACAAAAAAGCAAGTTAGCTGCTTTAAACTTCACAAAGACCAATTTATTTTAAGCACTTTCGTCGAGGCAAATGCCCCAACTTCATCAGACAACTCAACAGTCATAAAAAACTCCATTTTATACTCACATTCAACATAATTAAACAATTTAACAGTTAAATCCTTGATTGAACCATTAGTTAAAACTACTTCATATTTAAAGTGCCCTTGCTTCCTGACTTGCAATTTATTGCAATACATTAGAAGCTATGGCAACAGTATAAAAAACTTGTTTCTACATGTTATTTAAAACCCCTAATAAATACTGTAAAATCGTAAAATACTTACTATTACAAAAACTTGTTTGTATTTATATTCAATCTAAATATTGAATATTTAGAAAAATCAGACAAAATGATAGGCACATCTAAAGGGCCCTAGGTATCTTTCATTAAATAAATACCATATAAAACCATGACTTGCATAAATAATTAAATATCTAAAAAATGTATGTAAAAAATGTTAGATACGATACACTTCAGTTTCTGTATAAATATAACCTATACTAATCTAATAAACTTAATAGCGAAAGTATTAGATTAAAAACATATTCTTTAAGTTAACATTTTATCTAGAAAGTGCTTTTAACTTCAATACACATTTTATAGAAGCATATTCATTCAGCCCAGGGGGTGTATGTGCTGATGTCTGAATTTGCCACATAAGTTCACATTCCTCTAATCTTAATTCCCATGGTCCCCCTCTTAGATTAGGTTCAACTTTCTGAATTATTGTAAAGGCAAACTTATGTGTTGGATTCTTGGCTATGTGCTTAGCCAGGGCATTTCTCAGAATTCCCTTTTGAATATTATATTGGTGCTCATAAATTCTTTGCTTCAGCTTTCTTTCTGTTTTGCCTATATAAAATGATGGGCAAAATTCACATAATGCCACATATACTACTCCCTAGGAATCACAAGTATACTTTCCTCTTATTACATATTGTCTATCTCTAATGGTATACTGCTTTCCTAATTTTATGTACTTGCACTGCTGACAGTGTCCACATTTACCCATACCATTTCTAAATGTATGCTCGTGGCTCTGTCTTTCTAAAAGGCTTTTCAAATGTGGCCCTCTTCTATATGTTAAATGTGGTCGTGACTCCCACTCTATTAATTCTGTTATCTTCCAGGATTATAGTCCAATTCTTCAGTATGATGTCCTAATGTAACTAACGTCTAAGGAATATGCAATCAATAGACTAGCTGTTACATTACTACCTGTTCTTGGTTGAGTACCCATGTGTTCTCTTTGAACAGGATTTTGTATGTCATCACCCCTAC
>NC_056749.1:340574543-340592043 GCF_019279795.1 Protopterus annectens
TTTGGAGTGACAGATTGACCTGGGTATAATAGTTGGGTAATACTCACCCAGAACTTTTGAGGTTTATTATGGTAAGTTTGTTGAAATTGTAGGTAGTGGTTTCTTTTGTCAGAGAGTATAGATTGGATTGAGCCCACAGGGCGAACAGAGTGGGTAGAGACAGGTAATGGAGCAGCTAGAGGAGAAACAATCAGTGATGCTGGTTACTGAAATTAAGTAAGGGAAGTCTAAAGTGGGAAAGAGCAGAGATAAGGAGTCTATAAGAAAACAGGAGGGTGGAGACAGTTAAAGTAAAGGGTAAAGTGTAAGGTTTCAGAGCAGGTCTACGACATAAGAAATGTAGAGTAAATACAAAAATAACAGATGGATAAGCAGAATAGAGGAAGTAATATGGGTGCCACCTACTGGACAGAGCTAGTACTGCAGGCAGTTCCGTATGGGAGATAGCTGGTATCAGACTAGGGAAGAGTGGAAAGTTACTAAGAGGGGTTACTATGAGGTGGTGGAGGTATTTTAGTAACAGGGAAGATAGAAGGGGGGGTAAAAGCTGCTGGCTGTCCAGGCACGGAGCGTACTTTTGAACCCTTGAAGCAATAGTGGGTGGTAGTAGGCTTTACATACAGGAAATAGATAACATACTTTCTTTCTTCCTTGAGAGAGGGTGCAGAAAATATAGGCTGAGACATGAGACCACAGGTGTTTGGATGGGGTCCTTTGTCATCAGGTAGGTAGTTTCACAGAGATTTAATTGCTGGAACAGCACAATGGAGAGCAGGGTACTTATGGGGGAGAGACAGAGACAATAGTGTTGGTGAGTAGTAAGAAGTTAGCACATAGAGAGGTAGTTATGGCAATATAAAATCAGGCATTTCATTATATATGTAGATCTCTCTCTCTATAAATATCTATCTATATATATATATATATATATATATATATATATATATATATATATATATATATATATACACATATACATGTGTGTGTGTGTGTGCGTATATATATATATATATATATATACATACATATATATATATATATATATATATCTAAAACCAAACACAAAAATCCAGAATCCAAGTAGGAGCATGCTGTAATATAGCATCCAAAAACCAACCAACTAAAATGTAGCCAGACTGGCTAAAAACTCCAAAGACCAATAATCAAAGGATGCACTTCATCTCCAGCAAATGCAAAAAAACTTTTTCAGCACTATAAAGTGCCTAGCATTTGTTTCATATAAAGTCAATCCACAGGAGACCAACAAATAATAAAAGATCTTGTCTCATTTATTTAGGCAGAGGCTCAAACTAAAAATGACTATACAACAAACAAACATAACGGATAAGCGCTTTCAGGTTAGTACATCAACCCTTCATCAGATCCATAAAATAGAAAGGCACCAAAAACTTTTTAAAAGACTCTGTGTCAATAGCACATCAGTTAGTGTGATCACGCCCATCTACATCATGTCGAACCCGCCTTCTCAGCCTCCTTTTCCTTAATGCTGGCTGTATGGGAAAAGTAGTATTTAGCCCAGGTTTCAGATGTGCTTGTAGTTTGCCAATCCAATGCATTTCTTACTGTTCAAGTCTCCTATTAATGTCACCACCCCCCTTTTGGACATATAAACCACTTTCAAGACCCTAAAAGCAAAACTGTGGTTGGGATTAGCTCCGATGTGTTTTGCTATTGGATTTTTAGATCTTTAAGTGTAATGTCACTAATGTGCTTAGAGTCTCTCCTTCATTTGTCTTATTGTTTTCCCTACATAAAACTGTTCACATCTGGAGCATGTTGCTAGGTAGACCATGTTCCTCGTCGTACAGTATGCATAAAAATTAGACACATATTTCTTCCTAGTAGTAGGGTGCACACAACAATTGTCCGTGCAGATCAATTTGCACATTGTACATCTCCTACATGGAAAAGTACCTTTCCTTGCTGATTCAATACTTGGCACCAAATAGTTCTCTTTACATAAAATGTTTTTCAGATTACTAGCATTTCTGTAGGTAAAACTTGGTTCTTCACCCACTATTTCTCTACATTTATCATTGGATAACAGAATCTTCCAATTCCTCTATTATTTTACTCACTTCATCTGTATCTGTAGTATGTGTGAGAATGATTCTCGGTCTCTCTGAACCATTGCTGACTTGCCCTTGTATTGCATTCTCCTGTTTACCTCGTAGAAATGGTCTAGCTGTACTCTCCCTTTCACTCATTACTTGTATTTTATTCATTGTTACTTCCTTGTCTTTATATCATCTCCTTTTTAGATGCTCAGACATCTCATCCATCCTATTCTTGATCGTAGCATCATTCAAATGTATACGCGAAATCCTTAAGAGCTGACTTCTCATAATACTCTTATAGGTACGTCTTGGATGCATACTATTCCTTGGCAGTATATTATTTTTCCAGCATTCTTTCCTGAATAGACTGGTTTCTATGTCACCATCCTCATTTTGCTGCATCCTTATATCCAAAAAAGCCATTTGTCTCTCACTATAAGTCATTGTGAACTTTAGAAAGTTTGTACTACATTCCAAGAATGAGTGAATTTTTTTCAATTCCATAATGCTACCTTCCCCTTAAGATGCATATGTCATCGACAAATCTCTGATACAGTCTAAGGTGTTTTTTCCATGGATTCTCTTGGTAAATCACTCGTTCCTCCCATCCCGCCAACACTAAGTTGGGGTACCCATGGTCACTCCACAAACTTGAATATATAGTCCATCATTAAATAGAAAACCATTATTGCTGTATCTCTGATACAGTCTAAGGTGTTTTTTCCATGGATTCTCTTGGTAAATCACTCGTTCCTCCCATCCCGCCAACACTAAGTTGGGGTACCCATGGTCACTCCACAAACTTGAATATATAGTCCATCATTAAATAGAAAACCATTATTGCTGAGAATCATCTCCATTAATTCACATATTACAGTGACTTGTCTCTAGGTGCAAGTACCTTTGTTTAATAGAAATTCTTTCATATATCTTATTGCAAGCTCATTAGGAATACTTGTAAATAGATTCTTGATGTCCACACAAACCATCATTAAACTCTTCTTTTCTTTCAGTGTGCCTATAAAATCACCAAGTTTCTCTAGAAAGGCCTGTGTGTCTTTAAGGACCGCTGGTGCATGCTCCAATTCTTGTTTGATATAATTCTCTACATATATGGAGGCCGGTTCCATTATCCACCACGCTCCTGCCACAATAGGTCTCATAGGCGGTTTTAGAGGGTCTTTATGTACCTTGGGGAGGCATTTGAACACCGGAATAACCGGATGTTCAACTATTAAATAGTCAAGCACATCTCCAGTTATTAAATTTCTTTCTTTAAGATCTTCCAGGCACCTATTCACTCTCCTTATTATCACATCAACTTCTTTTCTTTCCATCTTCCTGTAAGATTGGTCATCTCTTAGTGTATTCATTACCTCTTCAATGTATCTCTGTGTCCATCAACACTATTCCTCCTCCTTTGTCCGCAGGTCTGATTAACTCCTTGTTTTTCTCCAACTCATCTAGAGCCATCCTTTCTTCTCTGGTAACATTATAAAATTTCTTATTATTATCACTTTGAACATACTCTATAATCTCTCTCTCACAAACATTGATAAATGTTTATATAAGTCCATTATTCTGAGGCACAAAGGTACTGTGTTTCCTAAATGCTTCATTCTTCAGTTCATTGTTCTTATATATGTTCTTCAGCATCACATCTCTGCCAAAGTTAATCAAGCTCAGTATGACTTCATTTTCCTCCATACCTCTAGTGGGTATGAACTTCAGTCCCTTATTCAAAATACTTAGATGTACATCACTTAATATGAAGGACAATAAATTAACAACCAGTGAGTCATTTTCTTTGTTGTCTATCTGTCCTCCGTATACGACCTTCTTTTTCTCCCTCTGCTCAAAGACCTGGCTTCTTTTCTGCTTATTTCTCTTATTTTCAGTGGAAGTAATGGAAAACCCATACCTCTTGCGCCGTCCTTCGGTATAGCTCCCATGTGATTGCCATCCATTGCCAGTGGATTATTAGCAGTAGATGTAGAACTTGGCCCAGTTTCTATATTCACTATGTCCCTTGTTGGTTCCATTTGTGAATGTGTATTATCAGCTCTCTACTTCATTGTGTGTAGATACTTGCTTATTACGTATTCTATCATCATTCACAGGTTCAAAGACCGTTCTGGACCTGGTTCGTTGCATATATTTACTGCCCTGTTCTTCCTTGGCAGATAATTGCTGCTCCTCATTAAATTCCCTAGACCAAGTGAAGACATCACCTTTTTTAAAATCCAAAAAATCTCGTCTAATTTTTCTAGCTTTCGTTTGTTCCAACTTACTGTCATACAATGTTATTTGTATCTTCAACTTTGGATGAGCAGTCTTCATTCTCAGAGTATTCTTCCAAGGATAATTGTAGTTCTTCAACTTGCTTAATTAAGTCAGTTTCTCTTGGTGAAAAATGTTCTATCAAAAGCCTCATATAGTTACGGCTGTGTTCTAAATTCATACTTTGCCACTTTTTCAAAAGTTTGAGTTGCGAATTACCATATGTTGGTATTAAAAGGACTCTTAGGCCCCTCGGTACTATATGAAAATGCAAACAGGCTTCCAAGTGCTGCCACTGCAGCCTCTTCAATTCATATAGACCGTCTTCTAACATTCTCAGTTCCTTGTAAAACCTTTTCATATCTATCGGTTGCACAATATCGGAATCTATTAGTTCTTCTTGCAACCCATCATTAATTAAGTCTAGTTTCAACAAAGGATTGTTGTTCACATTGAAGGGCAGTCTATTCAACTTACTGTGTACAGTAGCTTGTTCCCGATTAACACGACCAATTGTCAAAACATCATTCGTATTTCTCTGTTCTTCTGTGGCTTTTTCTTTTCTCCCTTCCACCATGGCTCCTACTTTCTGGTAACAAATCTGTATAAAACCAAACACAAAAATCCAGAATCCAAGTAGGAGCGTGCTATAATATAGTATCCAAAAAAACATATATAGAGAGAGAGAGAGACCTTTGTCTTTCTGTCCCCAGCCCACTTACCAGTTAACAAATCATAAACAAATGAAATGCACTAACAGACTGAAATTTTCTGACAAATGGTAACATACAGTTCCTTTTCTGACTGAGGATATGTCCCATTACTATTTGCGTGTGATGAAAAGAAAGGAAAGCAGAGAAAGGGGCAATGGTCAGCCCTCCATGTCCATCATTAGACAAGCTTGCATCTTTCTGCAGAGTCATTGGTGATGTTTTCTACAACTACAGGGATCAATTAGACTTCCACTTTGACAACTGTATTTTTTTTTTTGTTCAAAGATAACTGGGTTCAGTCTAGGGCATTTAATGTTACCTAAAGTGCACCAACCAGTCTTCCCCCAGAGTGCAGACTGCAACACAGAATTCTAAAGACATATTAACATGGAGTAGTATAAAATGGCTGCTACCATAGTCCTGCCCTCAGTTGATGTGTAGTTGTATCCTGCAAAAAGCGGTGCTACCCAGATAAGAAAATTTATCTGGTGTGTCATTCATACTGACTACAGAAAGACTGAGGTATTCGGGTAAACATGTCTCTTTATGGCAAAAGTGTAACATACTATTTGTGTTAGAAGAGAGTAACTACAAGGGTAATGCAGCTTAGATGTTGGTGCATTACCCCAATTCATAATATAATGTAAAAGGGCCTCATTTGCATACAAAAACACAAAGGACCCAGAAATTATGTAAATACTGTTTAACACCACCATGAGTAAGTGGAGTTACGTGTTAAATTAAAAGAAACTGTGGACTTCAAAATACTGAAAAGTAAAGTGAAACAGCTCAAAAATGTGGTAAAAATAATTTGTTTTGTTGTCATTTTAGTGCTTGTGCATATATGGACAATCTGCTGAAGGGATAATAGGGGAAATAATGTATTTTGTGTCACTTTAGTGCTTGTGCATATATGGTTCGTGGATTGTAAAGTAAATACAATTTGTGCAGCAATACTTTTTACAATGGACATGCATATAGCCAAGGTATTTGACTATAAATTGCAAAACATTGCATTAGTAAAACCTCTTTGCACAATTTCTCATTTACATCTCATTATACTTAGTTTACTTACACTAAATTATGGGCGGTGGGTCCTGATGTAAATGGCCTCTATGTATCGCAGCCTATCTACTGTCACTTGCAGATCACCTGTACTGTATTCATGCAATGACTGAATAAGGCCAGTGTGTTCACAGAAAAAAAGAACATTCCATTGCGATGCACTGGTTGTCTACTGAATATCTAAATATTCCTTGTTAAATACATTTTCTACAGTTAGTATTATATGAAAAAATGTTAAAAATGGCATAGACAGAGAAAATGCACTGGCATTCTGAAAATCTGTATTTATCCTCTGACATATAATAGTTAAGTATCTCTAAGAAAAAACAAAATGTTTGCAATTTTAGCCATTCACATACGTGAACTTCAGAAACTAGACGTCTGCCATTACAAAAGCAGCAGAAGATGAGAATGTTGTCCTCCAGTCAAAATGTGCAACGTGTTTCTTATTTTAGCAAATGGTGCCAAAGATTATTGGGTATAGTTAACGGTTTATCTTTCAGCACTCTCTTTAATTCTGTGCATTACAAATCTAATGTATCATGGCAATATGAGCATAGATATAACTTTCTTACATTTCTGTAATCAGTGTTCATGAACCATTAACAATACATGCATGCAAATCTCCAACCAAGCTGGGAAAGAGTCGCATTACAGGTCTCCAACTGTGTTTATTTTGGAATGTCACAGAGTCTTGATGAGATAACATTCTTACAACAGTTCATTTTCTCATTAGCTGATCAGTCATGTGCAGTTGCTTTGAGTTAGGCTCAGTGATTAGAATGGAATAGCTTTCTGCCAATTAGTTCAGGACACAGTTTTAGATTATGCGTTGACATTAAGGGTCAAGTTTGGGAACCTGGCCAGTCAGTGCATTTCATTCAGTTGCCGATCTTCTTTGGAACTTTGAATCATTGAGAATAACTGCATGACATGAAATACAAAGTTCAACCCAGAATGCCAAATCATTCTTTAAAAGTATTAGGGCCAGCTATGATTTTATGTTCCCCTCCAAGTTTTATTGATATAAAGTCACAGCACATTCCTTGCAAGGCCCTTGCATAATGGTCTATATACCAGAGAAACCTTAAAGCAATGCTGGCAGCCTTAATATGCACATTAGTGTACAGAGAAGCACACACACTAATTAATTCTCTGCTAAAACAAAAGTAGTTCATGGTTAGCTCCCTCCATAACTATGGTATGAGGAGACATGTGAATATGCACAAAAATATGCATTATGAAACTATGAAACATTATTTTGGCCAAAACATACGAAAACAGTTACTATGCAACAAAGGTTACTGGGTGATGGTACAATATCCTAAACTGTGGATAAGAAAATGCTATGAGACATTTCTTGAAGCTTGAAGATCCGCTGTAAATTCATCTGCTAAAAGGTGTATATAAATGTTTCAGTTTTCCTCCATTTTGTCACTTACTATTAATGAAGAGTATAGAGGACATGTTTTGTTCAGAAAGCGGTATGTATGCAAAAGCAATGAGCTATGCTATGCAACAAGTACTGTTAACATTTTTGGCAATGAAAGGAAGTGTTTCCAATAAACAGATAAGCAGATGCTTGGAGCAGTCGATCTGTGGAACAAGCAGTATCTTAAAAGAAAAGTCAGGAAAGAACGATTGAGAGAGAGTACTCCTCTGGTTAGGAAGTGAAGCATGTGAACTGAAGCACGTTACAGGATTCAAAAAAATGACCAAGGGTCCACATTGTACCTACAAAAACATTTCAGTATCCATACAAATGGATCCACAAAGTTAGCAAATGGGCATAGTATAAGTACATTAAACTACAAATGTATAAGTTTCAGGTAAAAGACATTCAACCAGTTTTTACAGACCTTATTTCTTATGTTACATCAAGTTGTCTGAATATATCTTTCTCACGTGTGTTTGTAAATATACACACTTTTTTCAGAATCATAGAATAAGTATTTTAGCTCTCCAGTTTCTTTGAAAAAAATCTGATAAAATGTTCACTATTCTAGTTCCAGCTCTATGATGTGTGGATATATCCACACTGCATTAGTATCCACACTGTATTAAGTGTGGACAAATGAGAAGGCAGGCGGGTGAGGTTGTGGGTACCTTATGCATACATACTAGCACATCCTTGGTTGAGAGAGTCAGTGGGGCTTGCTGCATGGCTGGCACCTTCAGGATTGTATGCTTTATCTCAGTAGCTTTTCCAGTCTCTTGTTTATTACAGGTTACACATGTTAGTGGTACACTGATTTTTAAAAGATGCACAGCTGAATTTAGTAGGTTAAATGGACACAAGCTTTAATTTCTTATCAATTATCCTAACTGAATGAAAGCCAATTATTTCAGTAGATCTGTGAAAGGCAGGAATTTCAGGAATGCCATTTCATGTACACAAAGTACTACGGAGAGGGCAAAGCTGTTTAAAGTCAGCACTACAACATTCACATAAACCCACAATTTAAGTTCAAGCAAATTTCCTTGGGCCACCTTACAATCTACCAGTGGAAGGTGCCAGACTGGAAAATTACTTGTCAACCCCCTTTGGGACCACCCCAATGTAGTTCTGGCTTACCTAACCTTTCCTACCTTTCACCATGTAAGGAACAAAAAATGAATCCACTCCTAACAAAGGCTTTATATACACTTAACTTCCAACTGCTCAGTGGCTTAAGCTCCTCCTGTGATCTTCCCACCCTGTGAGTATAAGAATCTGCCCCTATCCTAAATGAATGTGGCATGTACTTACTTCCGTCCAGTTTACTCAGCTGCACTACTTTTTCAAGTATGGCACTTGATAATGCATATTTGGTCCCCCCTTGTGGTGACAAAAGTAGTCCTCGTTGCATGCTACACCATGTCTAATATCCACACAGCACTTTTGCCAAATCTCAAGATAAGACTGCAGAAGTATTAAACTATATCCATCAATCCTTCTTCTCATGAACCACCTTAAACCTTACCAAATAATCCAAACACCCCTTTCTGGCATGTGAACATCCTCTAATGGTAGCAGAATGGGTACTACTCCTTTTTATTTAATGGTACCAGCTCAGATCATCTAAATGCACTGCAGAAATCCATTAAGAAACAGAACAATAAAGTCTCGTATGAACCCCCTAACATGCATCTGTGATGGCATCCCACAGTGTCTTCAAATACCCTTGGCTCTATGGGTACATCTTGTCTCACTTTCTTGGGATCAGCCTCTTTGAAGCTTTAAACACAGCATGCACTTGAAAGGACTTTACCAAATGACTCCAGCCTAAGTCCTTAATTACAATCGTATAAGCTCAGATCTGGTGAGGAGGAAAGGTTCATAAAGCTTTCTACCCCCCCAAGCTACCCTAGTTTTCAGAAAAGTCTGCATACCCTTGACATACATTATCCTTGCTCTTACACTGAGAGAGTTACTCACCAGTCACCATCCTCAGTCACCCACATGGCCCATAACTGACCTGGCACTCAATCTGGCACTGGAGATGATTTTGGAACCAATCTCCTGAAATGGGCTCACTATAAATGAGAACGGGGATCTGCCAATCAGTATTCTTAATTTGCTACATG
Organism: Protopterus annectens; assembly: GCF_019279795.1. NCBI lineage: Eukaryota > Metazoa > Chordata > Ceratodontiformes > Protopteridae > Protopterus > Protopterus annectens. The sequence continues at coordinate 340,584,247 of NC_056749.1, forward strand.
TGGAACTTTAGTAGTCATAATCAACATTAGGCAACTAAGAATGAAGTGTCTTGTCAACTTATGCATACCTTCTTTCCTCCCTATCTTATTTACTATGGGTACTATTACTGTTATTATCTGAAGAAAGCCACACCACCCACTCCTCATTTGTTCTCCCACAATCCCAGGACCACTACCACAGAGAACAACTCCAGTTCTGCAATTAACACTCCTCTTTTGTCTGTAAAATCCTGTGAATAACCCCTAGTAAACCAACACCTCTTCAAACAGCCCAAAAAAGTCAATGCTTCCAGCAGCATCCAAAAGCATTTCAAGGGGGTCTTGATAATTTACAGCTTGTCAGATTGACACAACACATATCCATATTTCACCTCATGTCCAATGACATCCTAATCCCGTGATGCAGTTTTATATAACCTAACCCTTTGGCAGGCAAATGTCTTATTTAAAAAATCGACCCACTGGAATAAACTTGCTTGCAAAATTCAAAAATCTGGTTAACTCATGTAGTTGTTTCAGTGTCATTTATGTTGCTCCTACACCAGATCAAGCCCTGTGAATAATTTTTTTAACTTGTGACTCAGCATCCTGCATAAAGCTTCTGTATTGTCAGTTTAAGAAAGAGTGAATTATTATTAACTGGCCCTTCTACTTTGTCTGCTGCCAGTAGGACCCCCAATTCTTTACAGAATGAAAAAAAATCCATTGCCCACTGATATTCCAGCATATCCCTCTGCCCCATAAAAACAGAATCACTTAGGTAATGCACAAAATAGTCCTCATGTGCCATCTCTGCACTGCCATCCAGTAGTGAAATATAGAAAAATACTTCCAAGAGAAAAACTGTCAGAAGCTTCAAATAAAAATTTGGGGTCATTAATACAACAGATTTTTGAAAAATAGTATATACATCAAGAAACTTTGATCCATTTGGAAAAAGAAGCATCTGAGGACGTACAAAAATGTAAACAACAAAACCTAGATATTTTTGAAAAGCATAAAAAAAGAAATATGGACATGGGAAAGAAAGAGAGATTTGATATGGTGCAATCTGTATGCAAAGGGAAAAATTAACCAACATAAAGAGGGCAGCCCCAAAGATATTCGAAGAGAAATACAGGCAAAGGTATACAGATATGGAAACTTTCACATTAAAAACATAATATCACTAAGAGGGAATGCAGAAAAGATGATTACTAAAGTAGAAGTTAAAAAAAAAGAAGTTGAAGTTAAGGAGTGCCTGCAAAGTGAAGGATTTGATGTAGAAGGTTAACACAGGTTACATCACAACATGATGGAGTGAGTCCCCAAAGCAGAGAGAAACAGGAAGACCAGGAGACATCTGAAGAAGGAATATGGACATGGGGAAGAAAAAGAGACTTAATATGGTGTAATGTTTATGCAAAGGAGAAAGCAAAACTAACCAATACAAAAAGAGCAGCACTAAAGATATTTGAAGAGAAATACAGGAAAAGGAATCCAGACATGGAAAACTTTACAATACAAAAAATAAGGAGACAAAGATGAAAAGTAGAAAAAGAGATTACTAATGGGGAAGTTAAAGAAACAGAAACTGAGGTCATGAAGTACCTCCAAAGTGAAGGATTCAGTGTAGAAAATCTAATTCAGAAAGTACCACAGCAGGACAGAGCAATGGAACTCTAAATTAAGGGGAAACCAATGAATGGGAAGCAACTGGTCAGGTGCCTTATGAAGATATTTTGGAGCCATCAACAGAAAACCAGTATAAACATCCTCTTGAAACTGGACAGCAAGGGAAGGAACAAGAAACTGGAAATTCTGACGCAGTTAATGTTGAGGAGCGACAGGCCAGTGAGTTTTCATATGACAGAGCAATAGATGGCACAGGATGAAATTGAAGAAAATGTGCCACAGGAAGATGTAATAGAACTTTCTATAGAATGCGCACAGGAAATGGAAAAAAAAATGTGTCCTTAGTCTAGAAGAAACCGAGCTAAGAGAAGAGTTGCTCGGCTTAATAGAAATAGACATGTTAAGATCAAGAAATAGACTGCAGAAGGTCAATAAAACCTGAAAACTCAGAAGTTTGATAAAACAAATAAACATAGTAATTAGGACTGTCCATAGAGATTCATGCGATATAACAGAAGTAAACAGGATATCTTACTGGGCAGCTAAATTAATAACTGATTAAGTTATACCACACGAACACAGGGTAGTCAAGAAGAGAAAGGGGAGAAATTGAATACCATCATGGAAGTATCGAACAGAGAAAACTATAAAGCAACTAAGACAAGAAGTGTCACTATTAGAAGAGTATAGAAGGGGGAGTAGATCAACAAAAATACTCAAAGAGAGACATGATAAAACCAATGGCAGTATTAGACCAGATCAGGATCCATCATGTACTATCGCAAGTAATAAACTAAAAATCTTAGCACAGGCAGAAAAACTAAGAAGGTACATAGACAAATATAAAGAAAAAGTACAAAATAAGCAATTTATTGATGACCCAAAAATGTTTTATAGAGAACTGAGAAATAAAGTAAAAGGAATTGAAATACCACCAAAAAAAAAAAAAGAAGAAATAGATACATTTTGGAGAAATATCTATCAAGATCTTGTGGAACATAAAGATGCTAAATGGATACAAGAAGTAAAAGCAAGAATAAGAAGTTTAAAGGTACAGGATATGAAATGGGATGAAGTAACAACCAGAGAGATTGAAATAACATTAACAAAAGCCTCTAATTGGAAAGCCACAGGCCCAGATGCAGTACCTAACTTCTGGTTAAAAGTATTAATATCTTTGCATGAAGATTTAGCCATGAGTAAGAATAACTTATATGCCCACCCCAGACAGACACCAACCTGGCTAACAACAGGAAAACAATAGTCTTACTTAAGAGTGAACCTGCAAGCTACCCTAAAAATGATATACCAATAACTTGCCTTCCCACGTCGTATAAACTATACACTGGAATAGATGCCGACAGAATTTAGTGTCATTTAGAAGAAAACTCAGTTATGGCAACAGAACAAAAGGTCAATAAAAGAAAGTCATATGGAACAAAAGATCATTTGGAGAACTGCAAAAAAAGGGGAAGAATTTTAGTATGGCCTGGCTTGACTACAAAAAAGCATTTGATAGTATCCCACATTCACTGGTAAAAGAGTGCTTAAAAATGTTTAATACACCCCTACACTGATCGAGTACATTACAGTGACCATGAAACAGTGTCAGACCACTTTGCAATTAAGCCACAATAAAGGACAAGTTATTATTCCTGGCATAAAAATCCAAAGGGGGATATTCCAGGGTGACTTTCACCGCTACGTTTCTGCCTTGACTTTACTCCATTAGGCTGTCTACTTAACAACTTAGGTCATGGCTATAATTTCTCTTCTAAACAACAACAGTGCAAAGACTTCTCATCTGCTCTTTGTTGATGTTTTGAAACTGTATACCTCATCAGATGGGGAACTGAAAACAACTGCAAGTTGTCAAAACTTTTTTAGATGATATAAGAATGTCATTTGGTCTTGATAAATGTGAAAAAGCAACCTTTAAAGCAAGAAAACAGTTTGGGACAAGAATGTGATATAAAATAGCTTGAACAAGAGGGAGTGTATAAATATTTGGGAATTGGTGAAGGATAAACAATAAAACATGAACAAATATAAATAAAACTTAGTAAGGAGTACTTGAGAAGACTTAAATTAATCCTGAAAGCAGCGTTGACATCTAGGAACAAAATCCAGGTTATAAACCAATTTACTCTCCTTGTCCTAACTTACAGTTTTGGAGTGAGTGATTGGCCCCAAAAAGTGCTAAATAGATTAAATAGGAAAAGAAGAATGCTTCATGCTCACCAAATGATTTGTAAAAATCAGTGCATACCAAAATTATATATTCCTTGTTCTGAAGAAGGGAGGGGCTTCCTTGCAATTAGTTACATGTACAGATCTGCAATCGTGGGACTCCACACATCTGCTGACCTCAAAAGACCCAAACATAGTGAAAGTTTTGAAACATGAGGAGACTAAGTCTAACATGACCTCCCTGCTTAGGCTAGCAGAAGCATATCAGCTTCAAGCAGGAATGGAAATGAAACCACAAGTGAATAAAAATCAGACAGCAACTGAATGTGCCAAAAAACAAAGAAAGAATATAAAGTGAAGGACCAGCAAGAAATGTGGAAAATGCATAAATATTGTTGCAAGTATAGAAAACTTTTGGAAGAATCTCATGCTGATCAGGAACGAATGGAGGAATAGTTAAGGAGAGAAGAATTCAAACCAAGAAATGAAAGGTTAATATTGGGGCACAAGATAGTGGGCTACGTCCATGTTGGTTTACAAATTTCATTGAACACGTGGGAGAAACAACAGAATTGCAAACAGTTGCACACCTTGTTGCTGGTTGAGACCTACTAATGGCAGAAGGACTGTATACTGAAAGGCATAATAATGTGGCAAACTGTTCCACTGGGGATTGTGCAAACATTATGGTAATGAAGTGGCTGAAAAACACTGGAAACATGAGCCACAAAGCATCATAGAAAATGATGACGTCTACATCACATGGGATCATCCATTGCCAACAGTTCAAAAGCTAGATGCTAGAAAACCAGATATAGTGGTCCAGGAAAAGAAGACAAACGTAGCATTGATCATTGAAATCACCACACCTAGTGACTACAGTGTCCTGCGTACAGAGAGTCATAAAATATCAGGATTTGCAAGTAGAAACTACAGCTATGTGGAAGAAAGATACCCAGATAGTTCCAACACTAGTAGGAGCAAAGGGTCTTATAAAAGAGAGTTTACAATCATATTTAGATATGCTACCAATACATGCAAGTCCGTACAAACTGCAGGAGGAGTCATAACTGGGCACATTGCGGGTGCTGGGAAGAGCACTTTTGGCAGACAAAGAGTGAAACAATACTAATTTCATGAACTTTTATTGTACTTTGACTTATGAATGGGGTCCATTCCCGTCATGGTATTAGGAACCCAAAAGATTTGGAGAAATTAAAAAAATAGAAAAAGGTAAAAAAAAAAACTTATCAAATGTGACATATGCAATGGAACAGCCAATTGGTATACCATGTAATACTGACATTCATATATTATCGCCAGCCTTTATGTCAAATTGGTAACAACCCAAAGGTGCATTCTATTTCCTCCTTTGCCAGATGAGTCCCTCTGCCCTTCCTTTGTACCTTTATTGCTGCTGCCTCATTAAATCATGCACAGCACACTGTCAGCTTTCCTTATTATCTGTGTAGTTATTTATCAACTCCCCTTTCAAGTATGCCAAGTGAGAGATGAGGCAAAGTTTACCCATTTTTTTTTATTTGGTACCAAACCAGTGGATCACACTGTCATCGCTGGTCTAGGTGGGTGTAAAAATGTGCCTGTAAGTGTTCCTTTTTTCATTTCATTTTTCAGTTTCTCTATGACACCAGCTTGCTCCCCAGCTGATTTCAGATTCCTAGTATTGCAAGTTTTTTTCTTCCCTTTCACTGGAATCCTAAAGCCATTAGTAAATCCCTCCTTTAACACCACTGCCTGCCTAGCTGAGTAGCCACTCACAAACTGGTCACTTTTACTGGTTTTGGAATGGAATACTGGATCTGCCAGCATGCATGGGGTGGCTAAATGCCCTTGTACTGCTACCCTGCATAATTCTGTGTGCATATAATAGTCTCTCTCCTTCTCACACACACACACACACACACACACACACACACACAATTTCTCTCTCAGAATTGCATTTTCCTAGAAAAAAATATAATAAAATGCTCATTATTGCAAACCTAGCATCTTCAACTATGACAAAGACTAAGCATGTTCTATTAGCAGCATAGACAATGGAATTGATGGGTAGGTAAGGTTGGAAAAGGGTACCTGACACTTCCTCCCCTATCCTAGGTGAAGGGAGTCAGTGTGGTTTGCTATTGTCTGATACCAGCTACTGGTGTAGTGAAGCTGCTTTATTAGGTAGCTGGCATGAGTGAATGCATACATGTATCCTCTAAAACAGTAGTTGCAGGAGTTGCAAGCTATTAAACAGGGAGAATGTTAGGCCTTGGGGATCTCGTACTATCATGATCAACTCATTCCAACTGTCCACTTCTGAATAAATGAGATAATAGGGCTACAGTTACAATCGAAGAATGAAAAGACATTACAAATCTAGCCTTGCTCATGAAATGAAAGGGTGGACCTCTCATCCCTTCACTGAGAAAAAAATAGGCAATTAGGGAGTGGAGGAGGTATCTAAAAGTGATTGTGAGAAGCGTGTGGATCAAAACAAAATGTTCACAACTCCCTTACTGCAAAGTTTGATATGTTGGTATGCACATACATGCACACATTTATCTATATATAGCTTGGTATATACATCATAAGACAGAGATGTGTAGAATATGTCACACCCATTGTACAATATCTACATATTTTTATATATATATATATATATATATATATATATATATATATATATATATACACACACACACACATATAGATATATATATATATATATATATATATATATATATATATATATATATATATATATATAAAATACAGAGATCGATATACAGATTCATACATGTCATATATATGTATGTGTACACACAGATGTTTTAAATGTATATTTAGGTATAGGGGTGCAGTATACTCAAATGCATGTTTTGCCAATGGAATATACAGCTATTTCAAGTCAAAAGTTACATTTATTCGCATTTAAAAGTATGAAGGTCAGATAGTCACCTTTTCCTGTTTATTATGAGTGAGGTATGCATGCAGATAAGTGGGATTTTGCCGATTAGGGTTTAAGATAGGACTAGACGAAAGGTACGGGTGTGTGTGTGTTTTTACTTACCTTGTTTACCGGTACTGTCAGGGGAAAGGAAATGTGTCAGACTGCGATTAAGGGTAGCGATAGTGCTACTGTTAGTAGAATAGCACACGTTAATAATGAGGAAGGGGTGAAGTCCCCTTTATTCACCTTGTGTAGCAAACCCTAACCCTGCCACAAACTGCTACTCAACCCATTACCATACTAAAGAACCAATCCCTAACAGTATCACCATTCTGACACACTAGGTCTGTTTGTGATGTTACAGTTTTTTTTTTTTTTCTGCTCTCAAAAAGAAAGTCTTTTTTTTTGTCATTGGATTATACTTATACATGCATTAAAAAAGCAAAAATGCCTGAAAGTGTGGGCATTACTGGGGAAATAACACATGACCAAAGGTGTTGTGAGGCCTGGCACCGCTTGGTGCATGGTCTTTACATATCTGGGAAGGGATTTATTTCATCAATAATATCCACCATGGAAAGCATTACTTCACTTAAATAATGCTGATACTGTTGAACTGTTTCACATTTACATTTTTGTTAGTATAAATGTTTTGTTAAATATTTTTCTTGTAAAGTAGTTCTTCCACTTAATGTTTCAGTGGTGCTGCTGTATATATAATTGTTTTGGAGGTAGTATTTTACATCCAAAATGTGAGTTATAAAACCAGTTATTGTCAACACACACACAGACACATGCAGTTGTAGAGGCAGAGACAGACGCACATATATATATATATATATATATATATATATATATATATATATATATATATGTAAGCACACACATGCACAGAGACAACTATGTAGAAACACACACACACATATATAAATGGGATCGGTACTGATACCTGAAGGAACTTTTCACAGAAACACAAACAGCCGAGCATACTTCCACGAAAGTGCTTTTTACTGAAAAAGCACTTTAACGGAAGTATG
>NC_056749.1:340597043-340722043 GCF_019279795.1 Protopterus annectens
ATAGCTGTACACCATTCGTAGCAGCAGGTAATGGACATGTGCAATGGTTTGTAGCAGCAGGTCCTGGACATTATAAATCTTTTGTAGCAGCAGGTGCTGGATAGCTGTATACCATTAGTAGCAGCAGGTAATGGACGTGTGCAATGATTTGAAGCAGCTGGTGCTAGAGACTGTGCATTATTTCATGCAGCTGATACTGGCATTTAACTTGACATGCAACACTGAAGGGTCTTTACAATTTTGTTATAATGGCAAGTAGTGGTATTCATTGTTGTGTGCTTTGTTAAAGTCTGTGTCATAAGTATAATTGTGACTTTAGACATCTGAAGAAATGAACCTTTAAATCAGCAAGTGTTCATGCAGGATTCACTTATCTAAAATTAATCTATGGCATGCCTTTCTAACTGCCAGCAGGTAGCTGCCTGTTTTGTTTTTATATCCATAAGAAATCAGAAATGGCATTCTGCTAAACACTTTTATTCAAAACTCACCTAACAGATATCCCATTATACACAGGAAACAATGTCATGCAAACTTTTATAAAAGGATAAATTGTACCTAGAAAGTGAGAGCCAAAATAAACTCCCTCCTTTTCTGGGCAAGAGAGCCCCCTTTTCTATCCCAACCAGCTAGAGCCGCTAATGACAAAGGAGTTATCCTTTATGAACTTGAATACGAGCTCCCAATGTTTGCTTCTGCTTTCAAGAAAAGCATTGTCACATACCAGGCTATCTCTAGCAGCATCTGCCAAGTCATTACTAACTCCCATCTCTGTAAGCATCATTGTATGACCCTCGAAAAAGCTAAATGGCTACCCATAAAACAATGATCTAACCTACTTCAGGCTCCTAGCTATTTAAACTACTCCAGCTCCATGAATTTAGTCCCGTTACAGCTAGACTTCAAGAAAAAATCTTTGTACAACCTGAGAAACTACTTACACCAACTCCTATTATTCCTGGAGCCAAACTCCACAACAGTGCACATGCTTTGTCCTCTCAAGCACCTACAGTTTGGTAAGCCATCTCCTTTAACTTTAAGGAAATCAACACTTATTCAAAATTCAGAATTCAACTCAAAAACTTCACTTCATCCTTTCTGAATCTCTTCTCATCTCTCAAGATTCACTAAAGACTGACCCACTTCAGAAACTAATGCACATACTGTATATTGCATTCTGCTTGTTCAATACAATGTATACACATAGTTTTTTTTTAGGCAATAATCTGGGAAATGTTTTAGTGTGTCCACTACCTGCTCCTACAAGTGGTACACATTGTTCAGTATCTGCTGCTGCTGTTACTGCTTGCATTTCTGTATTTTTTTAATGTGAAATGAATGTTTTGTTTTTCAACTCGGCTGAGCCTGAAATTGGTCAGTACTGATCAGTGCATTATCCTGGTAAACATATGTAATGGGATAAATAAAATGGAGGAACTGGCTAGTTAGTAGTGCCTCACTACTTTCCATGACTTACATGACTACTTAATGGACTTACCATGTCAGAGATGCTTTTAAAAGATAAAAACTTAAATAAACAAAACAAAAAGAATTTGATCGGCATACACGAGCTTCGTGCTACAAATGCTGTTTTATTAATAGTTAATACACAAGACACAGCAAAGCGCTAAGCTCTTTCACCTCAAAAGGCATCATCAGAGTCATGTGCTTTCATTCAATACACCTTAAATACTATACATCACTTCCTTTTTTCAAGTGCCTTCAGAAATTGAACACTTGTCATACCTAAACATTTTCAGTTCTATTGGTAATTTCACTTAGATCAAGGAATACAGTCATAAAAAAATGCATGAAATAAAAAAAATAAAAAATAAAAAAACACAAAACTTCAAGAAACTGTGTTAATAACAAACTTGTACATCAATTACATATATTGTTATGACTCAGTCTTACAGAATTAACAAAATCACAGTAAACAATGTTTCTAAAAACAGTAATTCCATAGTACTCACAAGCATGTCCATAACCTAACACAGTTTCCTCTTTTATTTTAACACACGGGCTATAGAAATATATTCACTAATTTCAGGTTCCACCTTGGCATTCAGTCTAAGTTGCCATTTAGTTTCCTTGATTTGTGTGTCTAACTTGGGGTCACCTCCCCTATCTTCTCTGTAGGACCTATCAATTACAAAAAAAAACAAAAATCTTTTTTAATTTGAACATACAGATGAGTGTAGGAAAAGTGAACTAGATGTTTTCTTGTTTTTAATGTCCCTGGTGTGCTCAGCAATCATGTCTCTTAACCACCTAGTGTTTTTTTCCCCACAAAGAATGCCTGACAGGAAATGCACATAGCCACATAGACCTCCATCTCAGTATTGCAATTACACCTTCTGGGGCATTGTAGGTTCCTATGAAAACCTGTAATTTCTATGTATGGCCTATCATTGATGTACTTGCACCAGTTACAGGTCCCACATTTACTCATTCTTGAGTTGTAACTTCCCTTTGTACTTCTGTCATCCATTTCCAGCCATTCCTTAATGTTCCTACCTTTGCTGGACACCACTCTGTGCCTTTGCCCTAGCTTATCCATAAGCTTAGCATCAAGAACATTTTCCCAAATAACTTTGAGCTTGGGGATCAATTGGGGCATTAATTGATTGTAGGGTACAACAAATACCTCATGTTTGAAAGTGTGTGAAAAACCACTAGGCGGTTGAGAGACAGGATTGCTGAGCATACCAGACACATCAAAATCAAGAAAACATCCAGTTCACTCATATGTTCAAATTACAAAAGATTTTTGTTTTTTGCAATTGATAGGTCCTACAGAAAATATAGGGGAGGTGACCCCAAGTTAGACATAATAATCAAGGAAAGTAAATGGCAACAGACTGAATGCCAAGGTAGAACCTGGAATTAATGAATATATTTCTATAGCCAGTGTATTAAAACAAAAGAAAAAACTGTGTTAGGTTATGGACATGCTTGTGAGTACTATGGAATTACTGTTTTTAGAAACATTGTTTACTGTGATTTTAATTCTGTAAGAGTCACAACAGTATATATAAATGTATGTATGTTATTATCACAGTTTCTTGAAGTTTTGTGCATTTTTTATTTCTTATTTTTTTTTATTTCATGCATTTTGTATGTCTGTATCCCTTGATCTAAGTGAAATTACTAATATAACTGAAAATGTTTAGGTATGACATATTCTGAAGGCAATTGAAAAAAGGAAGTGATGTATAGTATTTAAGTTGTTTGAATGAAAGCACATGACTGATTATGCCTTTTTAGGTGAAAGAGCTTAGTCATAGTTTTTTCTGTCTCTTGTGTATTAACTATTAATAAACCAGCGTTTTTAGCACGAAGCTCATGTATGCAGTCAAATTATTTTTGTTTTGTTTACCATGTCAGAGAGCCTGTGAAGCTCCTATTCCCACTGTTCTCATCAATCTTATATCCCCCAGCTACCAATACACACTCCGTTTTAAGCAATATAGCATGACTGGGGTTGTTAAAGTTTCAGTTACTCAACCTCTGTGGGTGTAATACTGTATGACAAATGGTTAAGTGCTAAGTTGTTCCGATGAGTTAATTAAAAGGAACATTATTATGATCCCTTGTAATGCGATCTTATCATCGTCATCATCAATAAATACTTTGAATTTAATTTCAGTTCTCTAAAGCTGCCATTTATTACCTGTAATAAACTGCAAATTCTAGGATAAAGTTGTTTGTTTACCAAATTTTAGCTGTTTAACAAGGCTGCTGTTAAGCATGCATTTATGTAAAATTGCAGCAAATATTTTTTGTTTACAATACGTTGGCTGTAAACCTCACAATGTCTATTATCAAGCTGCAGATATGATTATTGCTATTGCAGCTAGTCCTGTTGGAGTGCAACAGTTTTTTCTACTCTATTAACTTTTTATGCATGTGACATAATATCTTTAGTAGCTGTATTCTGCATTTAATAGCAAATGGTAAAAAAACATGTTATTTGAAGCAGTTGCAAATAAATGTTAGGCATTTTTCTTGATTCCTTAATGTGTTGTGTTGTCTAATTTCTGTGGTCATTGTTCTAATTTTAACTTTAAGAGAAATTAGCTGCTGTTTACACAGAGATGCTTTATAAAGCAAATGAATAGAAGAGCAGCACTGCAAGTGGGAAATACATGTTATGCGGACATGCAGAGAAAACATACTTTATACTGCAGTGGTACTTTCAGGCACAAATCAAAGACAGATCTACAACAACAAACTGAAGAAACACATGATAGGATGGTGATTAACACTGTTCTAAAGTAATAACTAAAGCAGTGATGCCAATAACAAGATGCAGCTCTAAAGGTAATTATCAGTTAAGGAGGAGACATTTAGCTCCTTGACTATTAATTAATGCACAAAATTATCTAAATATATAACATTGCTGGTGAATACAGAAGTATAACTCCCCTGTGATTACAGAATTTGTGACTAGCAAGTGTTCATGTAATGTGCATGCAAGTTATGTACCTGCACAAGAGCAATTGTGGGATACAGTGAAAGTTGTAGTCAGCCAAATATGGCTCCCAACAACAACGCTACTAGTTTTATTCAGTTAAATCATGAAGAAATGAGAAGAAAAGAATATCAGAAAGGAGAAAGAGCAAGCAAAGGAACATAAAGGAGGATACAGGGAAGGAAAGTGCGGGAGTGGGGATGGAAAGGGATAGACCTTTTCATGGGACAGGTGCCCTTTTTATTTTAAGGTAGATGGGAAAGGATGTTACAGGAAAGTGGGGAGAGGAAAGAGGATATACAGACAGAAGTAGTGGGGCAGATAAATACCAGATGCTAGCATAAAGTGAGGTGCATATAATGGATTGACACATGCAAACAGAGAGAGAGCAAGATGCAGTTGGGAAGACTGGTCTACGAACAGGAGAGGGAGATGATACACAAGGAAAGGATACACCATTACTGGGGATGCAGTGGAGTCACATCTCCTGTGTGTGCTGCCTTGGAAAGTACTCATGCCTAGGTCATACCCCTCTATGACTACCCTTCATATCGGGTCCTAGCTCATCTGGCAAACTTGGCATTGCCAGGTAATGATGCGACTCTGCAAGCTGCATTAGAATGTTCTGCAGGGAGCTAATGTGAGCATCAATCCACAGGCCCACAAACACATCACTTCCTCTGACTTGTGCTGACTAATATAATGGAACCTAACAGCAGTGTTAATGGAGGTCACCAAGAACCCGGCAGGTCACCTCCCTGCTACATGTCTAATGTAACCAATGGAAATGCAGGATTGTTGGAAGATGTCAAGCAGACAGGAAAAAGCAGAGCAGGATGATGGAGAGGGTACCACTTCCATACCACAGGCTCAGCTGTGGCTGGCAATGCATAAAATAGTAGCATAAGTGGGAAAAGTACAATAAAAATAATAAAATAAAAACGTAAAGGTTGGAGATAGGGGGAGAGACAGACAGAGAAAGACATGAAGTGTTACTAGCATGCTTGTGTCTATCAGTCATAAAGGTAGCTAGAGATGATGTCAGAGGACAAAATGATGAGTAAGCATAGCATGTGATACAGTCCCATTGGAAGATGGGTATACAGTGGTGCAGGTGTATGTTAGAGTGAAATCAGGGAGTTGTGCAGGATACTAATCCCAGTAATTGTGGGTAGGTATCAAATTACAGAAAATATGCCTGTATGGGTATATCATGTGGCACAGGGACAAGAAATGTCGTGTGGACGTGGGCAATGGTATAAATATGCAGGTCAACATGCTGCCCATGCTGGTGTGTCATTTCAAAGGCAGACAAGGCAGTGCTAGTAACATGAACAGCTGTGATCATACAATACACAGCTGCAATGATGTCAGTGGGTAATGTACTATGGGACAGAGGAATATAATGCCAAAATGCCATAGGTATCTAAGTTATATGCAGTACATGCATGGGAAGATGGGGAGCTGCATGTCAAATTTAGGTAGATGTGTAGATTGGTTGTCGTAGGACCACTAGGGCTGTAGTAATACCTAAAGCACATAAGTAGGCCAGCAGTTTTGAATGTCTGCCTGTGCACTGCAGTTGGCATGGCATAAGACTATGCAGTGCCAAGTCAATATTCAACAGTGTAAATGTGGGGAACCCACTAACATGCCCTTTGATACCTTACTAGTGGGTTTGTCTAGTGGTATGCAGTGGTGATGCAAAGGCATAATACAGTTACCAGAAAATATTTATAAAATAGGGTAATATAATGATATGATAGCTAAAATATATCTGTAGAATGGCAGAAATCTTACTTACCCGTGTCTACATGGATGTTCCATATGTCTCTGAAGGAGGAACTGGTTCTCCTCTATCTATTTAGGAGGTGAAAAACATCAACAATGAGAAGGATAATGAATTATATATCCTTGTTCTTGTTCATAGGTTGGTACTAGGCTATCAGCCCTAGGGCCTATACAAGCCTAGCCATAACAATTCCCTGGCTATTTCTTCCCACATTATTTACTTTCCTTGTGGGTAAAATACAGTAAAAAATTACCTGGTGCATAAACTTACTGTTCATCTAAGGAGCATGCTCGCTCACCTCTTCTTTTCCCTGTTATGCATAAAGAGTTAGTGCCTCTTGAGGCTACTGTAGCCCTGCTTGACCTCTCAGCAGAGTGGCTACATGTCAATAACAGCCATCACTGCCATGGCAAGGCTGTCCCGGGTATTCATCTGATAGTGGGGACCCTTATAAGAGTTCCTCAGCAGGCACTCCCAGTGGTCTCTACACACAAGGTGCAGATAAATGTTCTTCTACTTATAGCATTATCTGGAACCCTGCTACCTTCAGTTGCTTCTGAAACCACAGCCACTTAGGCCTCAGCCTAGAGTAAATGGTAGCTCATTCTTGTTTATGGGTATTGCCATTGCTAACACATTATGCACAACACTGTGCACTTAGAGCAACAACTCATCATGCCACTATATTATAGCACTGATGTACATGACAGGTCTGGGTGGTGTTAGGATGTGAACTACAGCATCTAAGGAGTGTCATGTCTGCACAGTAACCATATTTGCTTCCACTTTACTGCCTTTATGAGCCTGTATGAAATAGTACCTTTACCCACATTTCCAGCAAGGTCATTGAGCCACCCATAGATTTGTAATGCCCTTTGCATGTACTCATGCCAGATATTGGTCATAGGCATATTGCAATAAAAGTGAGATTCAGACATTACTTCTAAATAGGCTTTTTCATATAATGACCACACTTGGAGTCTTAAAAATGTACAATAAAAACAACCAGGGCCATTAGTGACTTAGATCTGTAACACTAATTCATCATCACCCTCAGGGGACTTTACTACATTCTGCAGAGAATCATACAGTGACCCATGTTGGGACAACATACCACTTTCATGTTGTTCTTAATACTATACATATGAGTTAAGTCAATACGGAATACTACAAGTAAATGCTAGGACACTGTTTTCTATATCAGCTGTAGATCTGTGTTGTTTGTTGGCTTACATAAAATTTTCAATAGGGGAAAGGTGTGAACTGAAGAGTTCAGCTGAAAGCAGGTGACCACTGACTGGGGAAAATGTACATGAACATTTTTTTTTTGTAACATGGTATGACATGCACCTGTGCTGTAACTTATGACTAAGCGTCAAAGTGAAAGGTTTGATGTAGTGTGGGAATTAGGGTATAGAGGCTCTGGGGTTAGGCTGTATACTACTGGTGTCATATGTTCCCTGCTGTATACTAGGCCAAAAGCCACAAGGGCTATTTCAAGCTGAGCCATGTGTCTCAAATGCACCCTAAAGATTATTTTAAGGGATATATTCTGACCTCCCTTAATTATGTGTTTTGTACAGCTGCACATAACTGCCATACGTTTCTCAGCATCCTGCAAAATACTGTAAGAGATGGGTAGATGTGTGCCAAGGATAATATTCATTGTGAAACTTTTGTATATTTACATGTTTTCTGATGAATGGACCAGTTGTGCAGAATCAGTAATTATTTGTAGAAGGGGGGAATCACTAAGCTATTTCAGTGGGAGTGTGATTGCAATGGATCATGTAGTCCACAGGCCTCTATGATGCAACTCCTGACACTGGAGGGTCCACTCCCTTTTTGCAGTCACTTCCTATGGTAGAATTTGGCTGTGAAGTAAAGTGTAAGTGGGGAGGCTGTTAAATACCTTTGCCTAAGCATGCTGGTCTGTCAATGCCCCACAGGGGTTTGAGGCGAACACATTGTGTTTTTGTTTCGGGGACTGTTTTTGGAAATGTTGATCATAAGGACAATGCAGCATTTATGAACTGATTTGTAATGCATCTGTAGCATGGTGCTGTGTGCCTTAGTTGGGATGGAGGGGTTGGGCCTTCACATATACATTTGATGGAAGCCCTATAAGAGTCGTACTAGGGGGTCACACTAACATGCTTATGGATGTCCTACCATAGGATACAAATGCCTCACACAAACCGAAAACAGGTGTCACACAATAGTGTTGCATGGTGATGGGACAGATATACTTTGGTTGACATTCACAGTGTATAAATAGAACTGACAGCTGACACAGCCATCCTTAACTGACATAGAAGACTTTATGGCATCTCTGTGTGGGAGGCATGACATTCATTTATTGCATGTGAAAGAGCTGACCTGGGAGCATAATTGCACTGAGCACTTCAGCTGTCAGTTTGCAATGCCTCATTTGGGTATTACTCAACATGTAAGCCAAGTCACACAACCAGCCGGACTCAGAGCCATAACACTAATGAGCATGGCTATTTTGTTGTTACAGGCACAGTGGAACAACAGCAACAGTACAGGTCAGCAAAATGTACATCAAATTTTGCATGTCACATTGTTATAAAGGTGTACCTTCACTGGGCTGCATGTTTGAAAAGGGTGCAACAAGATATTCCTATTTGTTTGTGAAGTTACTTCAGTGTCAGAGGCAACAACAGCTGTATCAGCCCATACACATACTGCATATAGGAGAAGTATACCTGGCAAATAGTAAATAATAGCTCTCACAGCTAGTACATGTATGTGCTGCTGCAATGTATGCCATGGCACTCTGAAGATGTGTACTGCAGATTACTGATCTGCTGAGATCTGTAACTGGCTGTCTACTGCCTTTGTGTTCTGTGCAGATTCTATTATACTTGGATGAGTGTAGACGCACAGGTTCACCGAATACATTTTATGGCAATTTGCACTCTAGCACAATGTATTTCAACAAGTAAAAGGGGAGTGATTTGAAAGCTGGCCACATCCCTGGTTTCCCATTTACAGTTTAGGAACTAAAATTTGAGCAGTAGTTAACCAGACATTTATCAACATATTTACTATAACAGAAATAATGTAACAGTTATAACTAAAAATATTAATGATAAACTAACATCTATTAGATGATCCTTATATTATGCTCAATTTTCTTTAACTCAAGGTATAACCTCAAAAATCAGATGTCACGGTCTTTCATGAGTTTGGTTGCTCCATTCAGCTTCCTTATCAAGTGTACTAACTATTTTTTTGTGTGTCTAGATTTATGTGCATGTGTGTGCTTCTGCACATAAAATGCTCCCTCCAAAGCAGTTTTGGTACCAACAGTGCTGTAACTTGTAGTCTTGGAAAGGATGGTTTGAGATATGGTGAAAATACCATGTTTTTTGAGGAACATGATGTGGGGGCACATGCTCAATGATGAAACCCAAGTTAGCAAAGTAAGCAAATAGTGAAATGTTTATGAGGTTATGGAAAGATGATATAGAAGGAAATTTTAAAAAGATTAGACAACATTTGAAGGATGTGTTCAGACATCTTGGTGACTGTTAAACAGCTTGAGTCTTCAGGAGACAATTTCAAATAAATTTTGAAAATGCAACATGATGATGTGATCTTGTTCCAGCAAAGAATGATGGGTGGTCAGCATAAGGAAATAAGAAATCAAACTCTGTATGGATAAGATACTGGATAATATACTGCAGGACAAAGCAAAGAGGTGAAATGCATCCCCTGATGGGATTTTGCAAGAGTGGGAAGGATGTGACTATTGGGAGTTTGTTAAAACAATGATGGAACAACAAACTGGGTTCTCCAAATGTTTGATGCACATGGAAAGCTTGTAGGGGATATCATCATTGGATGACCGAGTATATGGTTGCCAGAGAGTGATTCTGGTTGAGCTTGTACATTGAGATGGAGCAGGTCTTGACAAAACTTAAGAGGATAACTGTTGATGGGCTGTAGATAACTATGCCAGCAGTGAGCACAGTGTTTGGCTGCCAAAAACACTGCATGTGGCGAGTTATAAGCAATCATTGCCAGTGACTCTAAAGTTGCTGCTTTTTTTCCACAAACAGAACTGCTGACTTTTCCCTTGGTACAGTCAGCGATGAGCAAGATACAAGGTTGTCAATCACTGGATTGTTCGAGTGAAAAATCTGTTGCAAACAAGCAGGATAAAAGAAAAGAATATCTGGACATAGTGGAAATGGCAGAAGCAGCCTGACTGGGAGGGAGATGAGATAGCCATACTGTGTTCATACGGAAGTATGTGATAGGAAGAGAGATGCTGCTTGGCTACATGAGAGGAGAAGGAGTTGATATACAATACCAATTTCATTTGGCCATTCTCGCATTTTAATATATGTAAAGAGATGGTTACATAGTGGAGGCAATTTGTTTAATTGCTTCTTGCAACTGTGTATAATATGAGATGCAGCACTGTAAGAATTAATCAGGTACCATTACAGGAAAGAGCCCTATAAGTGAAATAATGTCTGAACAGGGCACACTGCAATATTCATGGCCTCAGCACATGATACTTAATTTTGAAATTGCCAAAGGGATAACATTTTTTTTTTTTTTTTTAATGAGAAAAACATTTGCACTGACCCATCTGAAACTTCTTCAGACCAGACTGGCAACAACATTAAGTAAAACACTGAAATAGACAGAGGTAGGTAATTTTACCAAAGGTTCAACAAAGTGATAACAGGTATCAAACAAATGCATTTCTTGCATTTTTTTATTTTTTGTTTTATATTAGACTGTTTTATTTTACTGCAAAGTTTTTTTTTCCTCATGGAGTTTTAAATGTTCTTGGCCACGGTCAGTTAGAAAAGAATTCCTTTTCAGTTACTGATTGAAAAGGAAACCAATCTAGCTAGTAAGTGAAAGGGCCTAAGAAATACAATTTCTTATTTAAAAGAAAAATCCGTGATACCCTTGACTGAAGTCTGAAAACCCAGTATGCAACCTGTTTGTGTCTTTCGGCTTTTCCCAGTTAGGGGTCACCACAGTGGAACTCCGGTCCGCTAATGATTGGCAGTAGATTTTCATGTGCTGGCTTGCCGGGCCTAACGCACAACCTTCAATGAAGGAACGCCCATTCACGCATGTCGACAACGTCTAACTGTGAGGCGATAACGTACTGGGTCAAAAACAAACCATGAAACATGTTCACAGTGTGGAGGCTGTGATGTTCACTTCCTGAATTATGTTAAGGACCTAGTTCACTAACAAAAATTGAACTGTAAGATACGTGCTACAAAATAATAAAACAGAAAATAGTAGGCACTCTACAGCTGTAGCATGTATTTTACAGTTCAGTCTTTATTAGTGAACTAGGTTCTTAACAAAATTCACGAAGTGAACATCACACCCTCCACACTGCAAAGTCTCTTCTTGGTTTGTTTTTGACACAATTTCTTATTTAGCTGCAGTTAATAGAATTATTATTTAACTGAAGTGCTGTGTTACCCTAATGTGATTTGACTGCATTTGATTTTTTTTCTACCCACCCACTCCATCCCAGTTGTGCTTTTAAATATGGTGGCTTTTCAGCTGCCCACCCCTCTTATAAATGTATTTATACATTCATATTAGCTAAGTTATTGTCCTCCCTCACAATGCCTTGCTTAGGCAATGTCAAATTAACAATCTTTTCTTCCTAGCAAATCGAAACCAAGAAAATCTAAAGGTGTTTACTGCTCAATGCCAGAAAACCAAACAAGCAACTTCACTCCCTACAGTCTTTCAATACCCTACAGAATGCTGAGGTCTGTACAGTCACTGAGAGAGGGTTTAATAAAGCCATGGAGAGCACTGTGGCAGTGCAAAGCTTTAATGCCTTCCACAAATTTATATTGGCTACTAAACAGATGGGGATGAAAGATGGATGTCTCTTGGTTTACATCAAAAATAAATATACATCCAGGCTGTTCAGTCAGGATGATACCCTTCAGGTTCTCCACATTCAAATCACCAGAGGCATAATCTCATACCACTTCCTTGCAAGCTGAAGATCATCCTCCATGACCAGGACAACTTTGAAATCTTTCCAAACCAGTCTGGAAGACTTTTAGCTAAAATATGTCTCTCTTCTTGCTCAAATACAGAATAACCTATATCCCTAAATGTGAACAAGTACCTCTTCATTCCTTATACCTCCTTAATCCGCCTTCTTCACTTACTTCCTTACTTCTATCAAATTCTTTTCCCTGAATTTCTCTCTAAATATACCTTAAGCCTATTTTCCCTCACTTCATATTGCACTTCCTGTTTCTATTAGACTAATTTATGTTTAGTTTCTTTTCAAACTGTCTAAATTTCTATAAATATTATATGACTGCCATATAACTTGTACTGATTCTTAGTCAAAGTTTTTTTATCATCACAAAATTTGTTGTAATTATTTGAACTGCAGATATTTTTGTTATATTTTTGAAGATTGTAAAATTATTGCTCTTAAAATGTTTTGTAATAATTTGGAACTTTTCTCCCCGGGCCTCTTCTGAAAATAGGCTTCTACCTAGTTGGACTTTGCAGGTAATCAAATGTCTATAAATAAATAAATTTAAGTTACTGGAGGCATTCTCCATCCAACCCACTGCCACATTCATGGGAGACTTTAATTACCCCACTATTAACTGAGAATCATATATGACACCATATGTGTAGGCACAGATATTCCTGGACTTTGTAAACACAAATTGCCAGGACCAGATTGTAAATTCACCAACTAGGAGTGTAAATGTACTGGACCTGGTTCTTACTAAAATGTGAAAGCTGCACATCACGAAGTATAATGTTCACTCCAGTAAGGTCGGCCCACAAAATGGTATATTCTGAATTAAAAATAAAACGTGTAACCCAGTAAACCCTGGAACATTCAAGAAGCAGACTAAAGGCTAATTTCCTACTACTAAGTGACAATCTGGCAAAATCTCACCCCCCCCCCCAAGCATGAGAACACTGCTGCCTATGCAGAACTGTTCACAGAAACTCAATATATGCATGGTAATAGCTGTATAGACACGGATGTACTCACCAGAAGTAAGTACAGAACTAAATCAGAAAACAAGCTACTCTGATGGAATCACATTATCAATAGGCTGCATACCAGAAGAAAGAAAATCATTGCAAAAATGTGTAGATATAGCACCCAGCAGGTCAAAACTACTCAAACTACACAAACAATTCAGTGGACAAATAAAGCCTGTCAAAACCAAATTTGAAGTAGGTCCACCCTCCCATGCATTCTTTAGCTATGTCCAGTTTCAAGGACAAAAAGCTCCTTGTTAATGGAGCCTCTTACACTGAATCAGAAGATATAGCAAACCTGACAAATTAAGTTAACTTTATCCCTATCTGCCCCAGGTTTCCCTCAGGAAATGCCATCAAATATAGTTCCCCCAATTATCGCTAGTGATATCTGCTCAATGCACTCTTTAAGACCAAGAACACTGCATCGATGGCCCTGACAATATCGTAGGCTGCTTTCTAAATAGCATGAAACATGACATATCAGGGCTTATACAATCACTATTTAACCATAACCTCCAAACAGGCTTTATGCCTTCAGAATGGAGAATGGCAATCATTCCTCTGCACAAAGGCTGGCCATTTACAGGCACATATGTCTCACTGCTCTCGTATGCAAAGCCATGGAAAAAAATACCATGGAAATGACTGATAATAACATAGGGAATCTCCAGACACTAGACGCAATCCAGTTTGATTTCATTAAGAACAGGTGATGCCTACTCAACCTGGAAGTCTTCAGTAAGAATGTCACACAAGCAATGGATGAGACAAAAATGGTTCACATTGCCTAACTTGACCGGACCATGGTATTTGGCACAATACCCCACTCAGGTATTGTTGACCCAGGAAGTTAGAATTGTGGAGTCCGCCACTACAAAGAGGCCAGTCAACAGTGAAGTCCCTCGGGGATCATTCATGGAAGTACTCCATTTTAGGATTTACTTCTCTGAAGCCAAGACCAATGTCAAAGCCTCTGGCTGATCAAATATGCAGATGATTTTAAATTTGAAGCAGTCATAGAATCCCTCACTGGCACAAATGCTTTCCATGAAAGGCTGACACAGACAAATAAATGGTGTCAGTGCCATGCACTAAAACTAAATGCCAAGAAATGTATTGCTACCCTTTAGTAATTACCATAACAACAACATACCTTTAAGTTAGGGACTTGGGCAAACACACAGGCAGTAAGCTAGTCTTTGATCATCCATTGTCTACATCAGCAAGGAAATTATTCTATTTTGTGCAACTTATAAACAAAAGCATGGCATCTAGGTCTAAGGAGGTCACTGTTCCACTGTATTCTTTGCTCATCAGACCTATTATGGAGTACAAAGCACACTTTGGTATGTAATTAACTAGACACATCCAGTAATTAAAATGTCTCAGAGGTTCCTCCCCAAAAGAATACAGTGCATAAATTGCATATCCTATGCAAATCGCCTCAAAGCCCTATCCCTCGATTCTGCCTCCTTACAGGCTGTTGAGGGGAGAGCTATGTCTGGCATACAAGGCATTGTCAGACCCCATTCTTATGGTCCTCCTTCATATCCACTAAACAAACAGCACAGAATTACCCATTCTAAAGACTTAAACCTTTACCCCTGTGATATGAATAGGACTTGCTGGTGAGATAGGTATATAACCCAGAGACTACAGCATTTTCTGGAATACTCTCCCCATCCATGTAAAGCAGAGTTTCCTCTAACTTCATTCAAGTGTAACCTAAGCAACTGGAAACTCACCTCTGATTTCTCTAATGGGAATGGGCATCCTTGTAAATGATTCATCTTCTGGGCTTCTGCTTGTAAATGTCTGAGGTGCCAAGTCTGTGCTTACGATACCAAGGGTATCAGAACTTTTTTAGGTATTTTAAATGCATGGCTATGCTTACAAAGTTTTATTAAATACTTTTTTGGACTTTTAGCTTCTGCAGTTGGTGTTTTTCACTAATCTTTAGTGGTTCTCTATGCTTACAGAGGCCCTAGTGGTTGTTAGTCTTGCACATACGTATGATCCTATGAACCTATGTACTCTAACAGTTAGATTGCATAACTACAGGATGTTTTAACTTAATTAGGCAAGAGGAATATATTAAATGAATCACATATTATTAGCAAGAACAAATGCATTCTTTTTGATTCTGAATATTTTGTACTGACATTGTAATGTGTGACATAAGGAAGCATTCTTCAGGTAACACAGGCAATAGCACCCTTGATAAAAGAGTTCTCCAGGAAATAACAATTTAAGACCGTGTGTAATGGGCTGACATTTTAAATAGGAATTCTTTCCTAATATTACATATTTTTAGTAGATGTTTTTTATTTATTCATTTAATTTAACAAGGTAGGACACTGTTCAACAGTGACCACTTTCAGGTCCAGCTTAAAACATTGCAGACAGTGAATACAAACATCAACATTCATCATTTTGATTATAGTTTTACAGGTATTGTCATAATTGTTAAATAAATAAAAAGAGGTGGAAGATAAAGTATCAGAGTAAGACAAGCATAAGTGGAGAAAGCTATGCATGCATATATACAGATTTGATATCCAACAGGATACAGAAAGATTTGATATGAGAACAGATGCCTGAATAATTGAGGTTTGTGGGTCACATGGCCTAACCTGGACCATTTGCACATGCTCTTTAGCAGTGAAGCTTTGACTTCTGGTCTGAATTTGGAATACGTAAGGAGATCCCCTAGGCTGAGGGGAAGCTCCTGACAGAGTTTTGGGGTTAGCAGTTAGAAGATGAGATTGGTGTAGAGGAGCTTGGCATTGGGACTTTGCAGGGGTGGGCCTGACATGGCTTTCCTCCTGATGCTGTAGGCATGGGTAATGGTCGACAGTTTTGAGGAAAGTAATTAAAGCAATTCATCATCACAGCAAATAAGCTTTTCTTTTATTGCGCACCGTTAATGTTTTGGAAGTAATGATGTCTAAACACTTTGCTGAATGGAATAATACAAGAGGAGGGTGCCTTGATGCTCAAAGTCATATTTTACTTATATGTATGCCATTTCAGGGCTTGTGTTCATACAGGTAAGGAGGAAATGGCAGCAGTATGACGTGGCGCTAGAGGGTAAACCATCTACCTAATGATATACAGTGCTAACATATGAACATATCTGTATCGCATCTATGCATTTATCAAACGTGAAGACAATACAAATTCTGCTATGCCAATAAACTATAATACCGTAGATTAAGTATATGGAAAATTCTCATAGTCCTTTACCTGCAGCTTCTGTGACCAGCACAGAATATAGAGTATGCTCATCATTTCACATACCCTCTCTCTAACCATGTTGTCGTAACACACCTAACAGACACTGTGGTACCATATCCGAATGCAGATAAGTAGGTTCAGTGTTTTGCAAAACAAAAAAATGAAAGTAGGTACTGAGTTGTACTTCAAGACTCTGTGTTCTGTTATATTCTTATGTAATCAGCACTGACCTGTACAGCTACTTACCTGCAAGGTCACTAGAAACACAAGCTAAAGATCTCTGAGAGCACAGCTGGCACCCTAATATTAAACTTATCTCAGTCAGCTTAGTAGTTCAGTACTTAAATTCAAATGTTCGAGTACATTTTCTAGAAGACTATTATAAATGTATAGCCCTGGACTTGGCTTCTGTAGTGATGCGAGTTAACATTCTGCCTCATCAGTTTCTCTGCCCACACTGGCATTATATAAATAAATAAACCCATTTATGTATGTGCAGTTGTGTTTGTGATATTCTCCAGTGGGAAAAATATTGTGTAGTACTGGATGTTATTCGAACCTTCGTCACAGGTCAGTTTTGTTTATCTGTACTGATATATGGTGCTTGTAGTAAACCTCCCAACCTCACAGAGCAAGAAATCTGGGCAAAGTTATAAATCAAGGGGAGACAAATGCCCAGAAATATGGGCACATTAGAAATATTCCTCTTACAAACTTAGAAAAGTTGATAGAACAGCAAGCTTTCCATTAGCATGTATTTTCTGAGTGGTATGAAGGACTAAACTTCAAATGCCTATCATTAATTTGAGTTCAATCCTCAATGAATTGGCAGTGATTCGCATAAAATGAAAATCTTATCAGGGACAGATCAAAAATATTAGTCAAAAATCTGGACATTCTGCAAAAATCTGGACAGTTGAAAAATAGGCAGAGATTTTAAGGGCAAAATAAAATGAAATAAGTCACCAGCATATGTTGCGGAGTTTCTTTACAGACCTAAAATAATTCACATATTAGAGAAGGAAACCGATTCTGATACGGGACTAGGTGAAAGTTTTAGACTTTCATAATCTATTAATATGTGAATCATGTTGTCTACTTTCTGTAGTCTCAGTACATCAGAATAATTGTTTATAACTGTATTACTGCATCTTGGTTATGGCTGTAGTTTCTTAAATTCTAATAAAGATTTACATAACAGAAAACATACTACTGACATCTAGTGAAGACTCAAATTCTTTGCTATGGTTTGAAGGAGTCTCGCTGTGACAGTCTGAAAACATATTATGTAAAGCAACTGTTACGTAGCATACACTGATGATGTCACTTTATTTTGTCATTAAAATCTTTGCGACCCTCAGAACACAAGCAACATATCAGTACTGATAAGCAGAACTGAACACGGACAAAGGTTCAAATGACATCCAGTATCACCAAGTGTTTTGCCCACTGAAGAAATGCACACACAAATGCACATACATAAATGGGTTTATCTGTTTATACATTACTTGTGATTGAGGTGAAACTGATGAAGTAGAATCTTTAGATCACATCAGTGCAGCTGAAGAAGTTAAGGCCATTACTATGGCAGCGAATGCCATTTTGTTTTATAATGTAGTGCCTTCTAGAAAATATATATGGATTTAAGGATCTCTTTCCTTCCTGCTCTCCTAAATAAAAAGAAAAGAATGTATTGTACTACTAAGCAGACCATAGTCAACTGATCATTTAGATACCAAATGTGTTCTCAAAAATCTACAGCCATCCACACAGAGATGTCTGCTTTTTCAGTACTGCCCGGACCTTTCATGAATGCTACTGAAAACTACAAAGGATATTCACACATACTGAAAGTCTCTTAATAGTCTGCAAGTTCTTATATACTCTGAAATCTTATCTGGAATATGCCTGATATGCTGTCACTGTCAGAAGAGAAAAAAAAAACTGCATAGAGGATGTTGTTATCAAAATGCATCTTTAAGTGCTTTTCTCAGCATTGCAGAGAGCCTCATTATGTTGTACTAAAAAGGGGATCATGTTAAAACATCACAGCTAAGAGCTTCCATTAAACAAAATGACATCAGGGCATGTTCACATTAAACATTTATGGCCTGGTGCTTACTTGTTAATGCATTGCTGTTTGCAAAATATCCTTTTCTAAAAAATGAAAATTCCACATAAAATGCTACTGCGAAGGTGCACTTCAGGTTTCATAGCAGTGATTTTTGTAAACATAGTGATTATTTTCAATGGTACCATTATCTTAAGGTCAGATTCTTGAGCTATGAATTTATGTATCACATCTAGCATAGCTGCTTTGAGCCCTACAATTTTCAATTACTGTACATTGTCACTTAGCCTTCTTGTACCCCTAGGAAAGACTCAGAATAAGGCTCATTGCTCAGCTGGAAGATCCTTACCTCATGAAAACCAAAAATTAATGGAATTTCAAATACTTTCCAGAATTTTAATTTAAAAGATTGCAGATATGAGTCTGTTTTACAAATACTATTTCATGTTACTAGCATTTCTAGCTTTATTTCTATTATGTTGTAAGGCATAATTGGAAATAATTATATTTATAGTGAAAACCTAAACAGAGAATTTCACATAATACAACTTCAGGCAAGCAGCCTTTCTAAATTCTAATACTTTCTGGCATCTTAAGGCCATCACATTTTCCCCTGCAAAAATTCAGGGCTAGATTACTAAATCTAACTGTCACTGCCCATTATTCTGTCAGAAAGCTATTAAATGCACTGCAATTTAGGCGATTTGTAATTTGTCAGGACTGCATGATACTCAGAAGTTATTACATTAGAAATGTTATTGTACCTCCTGAGTTTTATTAATCAGACAGGGACAGAGCATACTGCATTTTAACATTATTAGCAGTATTTAAAGATTTAGCACAAAATTTTCCTAAGTCACAGTTTTAGCAGGATGTGTCAGGTAACTATGGTGATGAGAATCATGTGATTTGCTCCATAACTAGTATAAGAATAACTTGATAAAGGACAGCAGTGCAGGTCAACCAGACACTTGACAGAAAGAAATTGTTTAATGCTTATAAAATGAATCATTCTATTAAGCTTATAGTACATTTAAGCACTAAGCCACTAAAACTGAAAATAGCTAGTACTCTTTTTAACTATTAAAGGAATTTAATAACTAACAGCCAACAATTTTCATTGTAAGTCTACAATAGCGTTGCGCACACACTAACAGAAAATAAATAGTTATGTCCTACCTGACAAATTTGGTGTAAATTTTATTCCAACAGTTATAGCTATTCCAATATAATGCAATCCCAGCCATACCCTTTAATTACTGTGGAACAAGTTCTCTTTGCCCTCTCAAAAGCTAATAACACCTCATCCACGGGTCCTGATAGTACGCCAGCTGGCCTGATTATCATTGCCAAAAATGGGCTTTCTGAACCCCTACTTTGTATGTTTGATCTAAGCCTCTCTACTGGCAACATTCCCAAAAACCTGGAAAATAACCACTGTAATTCCATTACAGAAGTGTGGTCAAAACACGGACCCAGGTATCTATAGACTGTTACATCTCATTAGCCTCCCATGTAATGCCAGGAAGGCCTCAAGACTGGGCAATTCTTTGCCTAAAGTCATAGGACTGAACAGTGACTTCTTTATGCAACCAGGATCAAATTTTGCTAGGTTGTAAATGTTTTAAACAAACTAATTACTTCCTCAAAGCTATATTCTATTAACTGTGCTTTTTCCTGTTTTTCATACTTATTTTTTCTTTCTTTTTTATACCATTACCTTGTATTGTTTTCATGTATTATATTATACTATATTACATCTCTCATTTCATTGTTGTAACTCACAAGCTGTGGCTGAAGTGGATCATCTGTAGATCAGTCTATTACCCTATTCAATAAATGTAATTATAAACAGACAAAAACAACAAATAAATGCTATGTCCAGGTTACCTATAGCGTAGCATGTACCTGGAATATGGGTGAAAACCACAGCACCCAGTGAAAAATCACAGTGAAGTAGGAAGGATGATATAAGGAGTGCACACAGGAGTTACCCAAACTGAACTGGAGCAGCAAGGACTGAGAGGTTACAACGTGAACAATTTGCTCTATTGGCTCCTGAACCAAATACTATCTAAATGCTTATACATAAAGTACTACAAGCAAGAGCAAATACTATCTTGAGAAAACAGCACATGGGAAAAAGGTGATACATGGAAAGCTGTTTACAAGTTTGAGTAAAAGAAGCAGAACAACATGGATGCTGAAATGGGAAAAGTGGTGAAAATGACAATAACTGCAGAGAAGAAATCCTCTGTGGTGAATATTTAATGTAAATGCTGATATTATAATTCTGTTAAATTGCCAAAGCAATATGCTATCTTCAAACTTGTCTTGCACTTAGATCATGTTGATCAGGACTGGATGCAGGAATGGTTAAGGAGAGGTGAATTTAAACCAAAAGATGAAAGGTTAATATTGGTGGCCCAAGACAGTGGACTATGTACATTTTGGTTTACAAAGTCCATTGGACATGTGAGAGAAACAGACTGATGTAGGTTTTGTAAAACAGAACTGGAAACAGTCACACATCTTGTTGTTGGTTGTGATACATTAATGGCAGGAGGACAGTATACTGAAAAGCATAATAACATGCAAGACTGTTGCATTTGGGATTGTTCAAAAATTATAATACTGAAGTAGCTGAAAAACACGAAGCGTGACACATAGAAGCATTACAGAAAATGTTGAAGTTTATATCACATGAGATTACCCATTACCAACAGTTCGAAAACTAGATGTGAGAAAACCAGATACAGTGGTCCATGAAAAGAAGACAAAAACTATCATTGAAATTGCTACACCCAGTGACTACAGTATCTTACGGACAGAGACAGTCATAAAATACCAGGATTTGCAGGCAGAAATTAGGGCAATGTAGAAGGAGGATACACAGTTCCAATAGTAGTAGGAATGATGGGTCTTATAAAAAATAATTTACAATTGTACTTAGATATGTTGCCAATGCATGTAACTGTATGAATTGCAGAAGGAATCATTACTAGGCACACTGCAGATGCTGCGAAGAGCACTTCTGGATAACATCAAAGGCAGAAGCAATACTAATTTTGTTAACTTTGATCATACTTTCAGTTAGGAATAGAGTCCATTCCCAAAAAGACTTGGAGAAATTAAAGAGAGTTAAAATGCAGGATAAAAAAAGGAAAAAAAATCCTTAGCGCCTCAGAGCAATCTTACTAGTAGATAAACCATTTGGCAGGATAAAAAAATACTGAGTTAGTCTGTTTCACTCTTAACCACTCCTATACCTGTCAACATTGCTAAAACACTATTCTCTACTCTTCTAGCATGCGAGAAGACAGACTAGACAACATTACCAAATGCAACCTGAAAAACAGTCTGATAAAGAAAAGGTAAGTGTTTGCATTTACAGTGACAATAATCACTTCCATGGTAAAATATCTGCAATACCAAATTGTGTGAGCAATGCTCAGTCATCAGTGCAATAGCATTTAAATGTACAACATGACGATTATATAATACATTCAGCATACCTCTCAACCTCTTAGCATAAGAAATCAGAACAGAGGTGAAAAAAATGGGGGACAAAGTCCCAAAAAAAAGGAACAAATTTTATATATTGTACTTATAAACTTAGAAAGTGGCTATAATAAAACTGCCATGCATTTTCTGTTTGAAACTCAAATCATTATTTAGAGAATTCAATCCTCACCGACTCGCCAGAAAAACATTTTATGAGGAACAGACAGAAATGATGAGGCAAAAATCTGAACAGTTGAGAGGTAATTCAGCATAATAATATACATGATGAAGTCAAGTTACTGATCAAGTCTTTCAAACCAAATTTGAACAGTCACAGTTCTCCAAGCAAAATGCCAGTAAAGTGCCCCCAGTCCTATGGGACCAGTATAACGATAACAGTGTGTTTTTGCCCCTGTACATGGTGTAGATGACAACAGCACAGTGATCCAAAAAGCTAGCCACAGTATGGTAATATAAACTTAAAAGTAGCAGCCGTGACCTTAAACAGTCCTAAAAACCTTAAGAAATGTCAGGAATAAATACTTTTATATTCTGCAGATGAACAAAAACAGTCTGATGCAGATTTAAATGTTGGACAACAACTCAACTCCACAAAATGTATAACCCAGAACCCCAAATGTATGGCTTTTGGATCTCAAAGCAGCTCTGAAACCAGCATCATTGTTTGTGTGTGAAGCTACTATATTCCCAGTTACAATTAGTGAATGAGAAAACTGCTATACTGTATTCACAGTTGCAGTGACTGCTTTCTTTTTGTTTTGGAGATATTGACACTTGACTAGACCTCATATAGTCCTTATGGTCATGGAGTTTGAGACCACTGAAATAAGAACACCTGAAGATCAGCATATGACAGAAAACAGTAAAAACAGAAACCACACACTTCAGAGGTTCCTCTCACCCGTCCCATTAAAGTCCAGAACATTTTGGGTCCAGTTTCTTTAAGTCACTTGCAGCTAATAACAGGCAGCATTAGAAAGGACAAAGCTTTTTTGGCACTTGCGTATTATCGCAACAACAGCTTTTCTGCACTGACAGCATTCTCTGCAACATTTCGTTCTTAACTGAAACATTGTGCTGCCGAGAATGCTGTTAATGCTGACAATTTTGTGGTTGCAATACGGAGCAGTGATCAATTGTACCCTGACTCTCCTGAAGGCAACAGAGAAATGATGGCCTTACGTTTTTGAAAAGGGCTGACAGACATTTACTGCTCAGAATGTCTGGTTGCGTTACGGTGCACTGATCAATACTCACCATCAACATCAAAATAACTTTCTAGCAATAAACACATTGCTGAACAGGAATTCTGAATTCATCTGGCATGAAGCACAAACAGCCAACAAAAAGGACTGCTTTGAATCAATTTTAATGACTTCGATAGGAGTCCGATTTCCACCACAAGAAATGCATTACGAGACGTTTTATTTCTGTTCTTTAATGGTTACAAATCATTAAAAGGATTTAAAACTGTTACACTTGTGTACTGCTTTTTTAATGCCTTACTTCTCCATCAAAAATGCCTTTCCTAAACGAAGCACTGTCAGCTGAGAAAAGCTTAGTAAAGTGCGGTTGCATAACAGCCAACAAACAATGTATTATTAAGTGTGTTTGCGATACTACTTTTTAAAAAATCCATGCAATTCCACTGCTTAAACTTTCAACGTGAAGAGTAATTGCCTGGATTTTTTTAAAAAAAATAGTATCAATACTACACTTAAAACACTACACTAGTTGACTATGAATGTATTATCGCAAACACAGCTTTTCTGCACTGACAGCATTCTCGGCAACATTCCATTCTAATGTGAAACATCATGCTGCTGAGAATGCCGTCAATGCAGAAAAGCTGTGGTTGCGATAATACGCAAGTACCGTTTTTTTTAATATAATGACACTAAGACTGTTAAGTCTAGAATCCTGCAGTGGATAAATTAATAATTTTTGCCTCATGTTCATATTTTCATATTTATGTTCATATCTTCATAACTGAGAAATCTGTATTTTATTGAGGTGTATATTTTGACAAACTATACTGGAAATATTGTGACTTGCTTGTTCATAATTATGAAAATAAGCAATATTTCCACATGTACTTAATACTTCAAAAAAAGTGACTTACATCCAGAAAAGATATCACAACTACTAAAAAAGTAACTTACAAGCTGTTGCATGCCATTAAGTGAAACCTTAGATGATGTTCAAGAAACGTCTATTGCTTGCAGTGTAAGTTGCACATCCTGAGAGATACCCAGTATTATTTGTATTGCTAATTATACAATTAATTTTATGTTTTCATATTTCTGTAAATATCATAATAAACTTGCACACACAAAGGAATGTCTTATGTGAAAGCTTATCTTTGGTTAACCAAAGCATTCTAACAATATAAGTCTAGATTACACAGGCTTCAAGATATGAAATATTTTTGGTGAAAGTTTAAAAAAATATTTAATTCGGTATTTGTGTACATTTATTTATTTCACATTTGTTAACCGGGTCGGTGCAGCTGAGTAAGAATTTACCCTTTTTCAGTGGAGACCTGAGGGGAAAAGCCCCAAACAGACATACAAATTCATATGAAGAGAGACAAATTAACAATATTACAGAGCAAAACAATCTTATGAATACAATGGATAAGAAAAACATAATGTACTCAATAGAATAGTACATAGCTATATATACAAAAAGTGTAGTAATAGGTTGTAACAGGAAGAACAACAATAATAAATCCAGCAGGTAAGCAGGAGGGGAAGTTAAGGTTGTAGGAATATAATGAAAAGAAACAAGGTATAATTAGATTAGTGGCTAGAAGAAGAATTGTGTAAGTGCAGGGGCTTCAGATTTGAGGGAAAGTAGAGTGAGAGTAAAAAGTAGAGAGGGGTGACTGCACAAGGGACCGTAGGTCAGAAAAGGAAATGGTGCAAAATAAGATAGTAGTAGAGGAGGGATGTAGTGATCTAGAGGGAGGGTACAGAAAGAAGAGCAGTTGGATAAAGTAAGTTATAGAAAGAGGAAAAAGGTCCTATAGATCAGACTTAGTGGTGAAGTGGGTATGTGAAGAGGGAGGGGTTCATTAGGATGATAACATGTACATAAAGGGTTGTTATGGAGGTACACGATCAGGTCATGTTTGAAGTTAGGAAGGGAGGTATGACTTCTAATATGGAGTAGAAGATTGTTGCAGGTAAGGGAGATGGAGTGTTTATAAAGTATTTTACCTATGTTCTTTTTGGGTTTATAGACTTAAAGTAAGAGTTTATCAGAGCTGCGCAGGGATGGGGAAGGGGTGTACCAGGAGATTAGGTTGGAAAGAGATGGACAGTCAGAGTTTGAATTAAGAATTCTGAAAGCTTGGATCAGCTGACATTTGGCCAGAAGGTGTGGGAATTTAAGCCAATGTAATTTTTTGAGAGTGGAGCAGTGATGGGATTTATAAGGGCTGCTCGTGACAAATCTAGCAAGTTTGTTAAAGGTCTGGTCTAGTTTTGCCAGCAGGTTATTTGTAAATTGGAAAATAGAGGGGAGTCATAGAGGAGGGCAGGGAGAAGATAGGATTGGGCTAGCAGTAGTTTTGAGTTGGGGGTCAGGAATTTGCTGTTTCTGTATATCATGCCCAGTTTTTGGTGTGTTTTTTTATAGAATGAAGTATGTGGAGGTCTAGTTTCAGCTGGTTGTCTATGATGACACCTAGGAGTTTAGTGTGTAAGTCTGGTGTTATGATGGTGCCATTTAGAGAGGATATGAGAAAGGTGGATTTGTGGTGGGCTAGAGTTTTAGGTAGGAATAGTAAGAGCTTAGGTTTAGACGGGTTCAGGATAAGTTGATTATTGGAGAGCCACTTCTCAATAGAGTGAAATGAAGTTTGGGTGGAATGGTGGAGGTTATTGATAGAGTCAGAAATGGAGATCAGAGCTGAATCATCTGCATACTGTATGATAGAGGAGAGGTTGCTGGTAGTGTGTAGGTCATTGGTGAAGAGGTTGAAAAGGAGGGGGCCGAGAATTGAACCCGTAGGGACACCAGTCTGAACTGGCAGAAAGGGTGAGAAGGAATTTTGCCATTTAACTGCTTGTTGAGACGGGACAGGTAACTTGAGAACCAATTTAGAGTGGGGATGGAAATGTTCAGCTGAGAAGGTTTATGAAGTAGGTGGTTGTGAGAGACCGTAGTGAAAGCCTTTGAAAGATTTAAGAAAAGGCAGGACACAAGTTAAAGAATAAATAGTGTGGTAGAGTGCAGTGAGTGTGGGCATAAAGGAGTTTGGTAGGACCTGGATAGATTTTGGGAGGGATGTAAGTTCCGAGTGGAGGGCAAGGGGAGAATTGCAGGGGGGGTGTGATAAGATGTGATGTATGTCAGTGTAAATAGCAGAGGGGAGAGGAAAAGAAGTGGCAACATCTTTAGTGTTAGGTGTAGGCAGTGGTTACAACAATGCGGTATGTAAAGCAGTTTGAAATGTAACAGGTAATATCTTAAAAAAATAGAGATAATAAAATATACCACAAAATATATATTCTTTATAAACAAAATATACTTGAAAATTTAGCAACCACAAAAGGTCCCAGCAGTAAGACTACAAACGAAGTTTGTCTTAATCGTAATACAAAGCACGGTCTCCTTAATTAGCAGACTGCAATCATCTGACCACCGAAAAACAAACTGCGACATATAAGTAAATGCAGACAGATTAATAGAATGCAGATAATCTGCTAAACTGGATATAGCAGTGCGTAGAGGGCTACTTTTTCTTACAGTTAGTGATAACATGCGAGTACACCCCCCTCCAAATCTGAGAGTCTTAACAGCAGAACTGATGCCTCTGACTGCAAAAATGGCAAGGGCACCATCTGAGGATGGAGGCAATAAGAGAACCAATGCTGACAGGATGCATCCAAGGTTATTACCCCTATAAACCACATTTAGAATATACACCTTGTACAGCACTGGACTGCACACTGTTGACACTGTTGTAGCCATTTCAACAGCTTAGAGGGCCCATCCATTGTAAACAGTCACGAAAAAAAAAAAGAGAGTCACCACACATAGACTGACAGTAGTACGCAGAAAAATTGGTTTCCCAAAAAGGACAGTGGATCCAAGTTTGACTATAATAAGCTCTATAGCCTCATCTCCTCATTCAGCTGCAAGGACATATTCCAGGTACCACAGCATACACCAAGAGCCAAAAAAGAAGCCCTTGGCCACAGCGAGTCAAACACACCCTGAGAATCCAAACGCCTTAAAGATACAGCCCGACCATGCCCAAGGCAGGCCAGGCTAAAAGTGCTTCCACCAAGGTCGACAGAAGACTAAAATTCAGACATAATTGTAACCAGTAAGCTCTGCACGGCTAACGGTTCCTCAGCAGCAGCTAAAAATCTTCCATATACACACCAGCTAGTACCTCCTGCAAGGCTAATGGTTCCTCGGCAGTAGCAATGGTTGGTCTTCACCTCATCCGATATACAAAATATATTACCTTATTACCTACGTAATGCCCACATTGCATTTAAGCTAGGGCTATGAAGAGTTTGCTTTTTATAGAAAGAGCATTTATGGGAATAACTTGTACTTCAGTGTATCATTCTGTGATAAGTGTGACACCTGTAATGAATCCAACAGACCAGAAGCATCATAATATATTATAGTATTTATGGACAATACTATGATTACACTGATTATGATCACTGTAAAGAATAATTTTTACTGATAACATTGCTGATTGTACAGTGTTTAACTGTTCATAACATATTTACATTTGTTATCTTATGCTTGAGTTGTTTTTTCAGAAACTGCTCTGGAATGCGAAATGTGTGTAGGCTGCTAGAGGTGTGACATTCCAAATCACATAGGCATTAATGACTTAAATTTTAAAACTCAAATGTTCATTTATTCCAGTGGATGTACTGGTATTTAACACGACTTGTCATTCAAATACTCTAATTCTATAAAACATTTCATTTATTTGTTTTATTTTACATTTGTTGACTGGGAAATTCCGACTGGATACATGTCCATTTTCAGCGGAGGCCCAGGGAGAAAAGCTCCATCTCACATATGAATAACATTGTACAGTATATCTGGGTAAAGAATGCTAACTAGATAACATACAAAGTATTGTAGTAAAAGCTCCAGTCATACAGATAATAAACAGGGTAGTCATAAGTTTGCATATAATACATAGGTAACAAATAACAATTTTACTAGGCATTAAAAGACTAACAAGGTTATAGCACATTAGAAAAAAGTCATAGTTAGTCCAGTAAAAGGGAAAAGTATGGAAAAGTGAGAATTAGTGTAGGATACCCCCTGATTAACTTTGACCTCGTAATAGATGTATTGTAGTGTATAATTTGGGTAAAAAAGACAAGAAATTTATCAGCAAGGAGGATGGGTGTGAGGGTAGAGACAGAAAGCATGGCGAGGTGAAAAGTGATGTTTTACATATATTTATCTTAGCGAGGAGAGAGAAGTTCTTGATTGAGTAGTTAAGAGAGTTAGTCGGGTTGGTACATGGACTTAGCCAGTCTGCCATGAGATGCTGTTTGAGGCTTTTTTTGAATAGAGTGTGCAAAGTTATTTGTGTGAGGTCAGCTGGAAGTGAGTTCCAGACTTTGCCCACAAAGTTAGAAAATAGGGAGTCACCGTCTGAGTTATTAGGTTTGTGTGTTTGAACAAGTCGTTTGTTTGAAGAGCGAAGTGGCCTGGGGTTACAATAGGTGGAGATGAGATTTTTTTAGACCAGGGCTGTTTTCAGGGTGGTTGAGGACATTATGCATTACTATAAGTTGATTATAATGAAGTAAACTGAAAAGTTCTAGCCACTCTAAAAGTTTGAGGTTTTGGCAATGATGTGTCTGATATTTAGATCTTGTGGCAAATCTGGCGATATTGTTATGACAGTTTGAGTAGGATAGGTGAGGCATACAGGAGGGAAGAGTAGATGAGTGTGGGCAATTTCAGACTTAGCTAATGGGGTAAAGAAAGGTTTATTTCTATATAGAGAACCAAGTTTTTTGTTAACTGTTTTGATAGTTTGATTGGCATGCATATCAAATTTGAGGTCATCGACTATTACCCCTAAGAGTTTTGTATGGGTACATGGTGAAATAATGGTACCATTGTTGGAAGTTTTTGTAAAGGTGAAAGGAGTGGACATGCGGGTAGGGGAGAAGAGCAGTAGCTTGGTTTTATTAGGGTTCAAAATCAGACATTTATTATAGAGCCGGTTTTCTACTATTTTGAATGTTTGTTGGGTTAAGGACAGAATATCTGCTGGTGAGGAGGCAGAGCATATCAGAGTAGAATTTTCAGCATATTGAATACAAGTTGCATCTGGGATGGCAGAATGAAAGTTCCTTTTAAAGATAGAGAACAAAAGGGGTCCAAGAATAGAGCCTTGTGGGACTCCAAGAAAGAGAGGTAGTAGAGTGGATAGTTTGTCCTGCCATAGGGGTGCTTGTTGTCTACTGCTCAGGTAGGACTGGAACCACTGAATAGCATTGCTATCGAGGGATAAAGTGGACAGAGTTTGGAGAAGTAGCTGGTGGTTAACCATATCAAAGACTTTGGAGAGGTAAAAAAAAAGGGCTGAGGATAGTGTGTTATTTCTGTTAAGGTTGATGGTATTGGTAAAGGAAAGGAGGGCAGAGGTGGTGCTGTGATGTGATCTAAAGCCATGTTGTGTCAGCCAAGAGATTGTTCTGAATGAGGAAGTGCAGAAGTTGTTTATGAATGCACTTTTCCATAATTTTAGCCAAGGGTAATAGGATGGCTATAGGTCTATAACTTGACATTTCTGTAGAACTACCATCTTTGTGAAGTGGAATGAAATGGGATGCTTTTCAGATGGCAGGAACAGTTTTTTCTGTAATGGCTCTGTTAATTAAGACAGGGTAAGCTATAACATCTACAGCTTTTTGTAGGTATTCTGCGGTGAGGAGGGTCTGCAGACAGGGTGGTTGACTTTAGCTTGTTAATAAGAGACCTAATGAGTGAGGTTGAAACTAGTTGGAAGCTAAACGGTTGAAACTAGTTGGAAGCTAAAGGGGAGTTGAGTAGTAGACATATTAATATGGCTGCTAGAACCCGTGGATGATAGTTAACTAGCAAGGGACTGCATAGTTTCAGTAAAAGTTATTAAGTGTTAGCAATGTCTTCTGGGGATTTTTCTCTGGCTATGGAAAGGGTTGGAGTGGTTATTTTCCCAGGATGGAGAAGTCTATTTATACCTGCCCAGAACATTTGGGGTTTATTTTGGTGTTTTTGTTGAAGATTATGGTAGTAGTTTATTTTGTCTGGCAGTATAGATTTTTGTTGTGTCATTTCTAAGATTACGATATCTGAGCTGGTCTGAAGAGGCTTTTGTTGTTCTCCAGATGGTCCAGGCTTTATTTCTAGTTTTAATTTTTAATTTGTTATCCTTAGTGAGCCATGGGTCAATTCCTGTTTTAGTTCGAATAGTGCAAGCAGGAGCATGGGATTTGAGAATGATAAGGAATTTAGTATTAAAGTATTTGACAGCTTTGTCTAGTGGCAGGTGTTTTAGGTTTGACAAGTTGCATAGTTTAAGTTCATTTTGGAAGCTGAGAGGGTTAAAGTTTCTGTTGTTCCTAATTGTCCTAAGAGTGGGCTTGCAGGAGTTGCTGGTATTGTTTTTAATAATATAGGTTAGTAGGTGGTCGCTTAGGTCATCAGGGAGAGTCTCTGTTTTATATGTATTAGGATGGCTGTTGATAAGAATCCAGTCTAGTATGCTTTATTTGTTGGAGGATTTACTAATCCTAGTGGGGGAGGATATAGTTTGTGTAAACCCATATAGATTAATATGGGAGGTAGGGGAAGTATAGAAGCAGGTGTTCCAATCTATATTGAAGTCACTGGGGACAAAGGCTTCTTGAGGGTATGTGTTAGACAGCCAGTAAAGAAAATCTTCTAGGGTGTTTGTATTGTTACCTGGGGGAATATAGATACATACTATGTTTATTGTTTTGTTTTTATTAATTTGTAGTTTGGTGATCAAAATTTCTGTGTTATTAAAATGGGTGGCTGTATCTCTGGTGACATTTAGAGTATTTTTAAAGAGTATTGCTACCCCTCCTCCCTTCCTAGTAGTGCGGTCTGGTCTGCGTATATTGTACCCAGGAGGGAGCACCTCGTTATCTTTGGTAGTTGGTTTTAATCAGGTTTCTGTGAGACATAATATGTCAGGAGAATAGGTGGCTAAAAGGGCATATACGTTATGGACTTTATTATTTATGCCTCTGATATTTAACTGGAGGGCCAGAAGTGATTTAGGAGGCTTATTAAGTGGCTGATAGATAGTAGGATTGATAGAGTAAGAATTGTTGTTGCTAGGTGTTGATGGACCAAGATTTGTGTGGATATCACCAGCTCTTATTAGACTGAGGTCCAGACTTACTATAAGCTTTAGAAATGTACATATTAGTTTTTGGAATTGTTTAGTTCTAGTTCTAGTATTTTTGTACCGAATGGGGTGACTGATTACAAGGGGTGAGGAAGTGTTTGTGAGGGGGAGCATTAAGTGATCTTCTGTACCAGCATTTACTAGGGAGGAGGTTTTGCATTTTGGATAGTGGAAACCTAAGTATGCCTGGTTTTCATAGATGGTGAGGAGGTAGAAAAGAAATAATAGGGAAAATATAGATATTGTGTTTTGTAATACTGATAAAAGTAGACAAGACATTTTAGGGAGTAAGTTTTTGTGTTGTGTATTGTTGGAAAAGAGGTTGGATTAGATTGAAAAATGGGAGGAATCCTTTTGTGATGTGCAAGTTAGTGGATGGCTGGATAGGTATAGGCATGTGGCTTTAGGAGAATAAATTTAGTACTCCTGGGGGCAGGGAGGGGTGCATAGCGAGCCCAAGCGGACCGGGGCAAAACCAGAGCACAAACTTTCCAATCCCTAATGAATACACCGTAAGTATTTTAGTGCAAGAATGCAGTTTCTTCTCATCCATCTACATGGAAATATAATTATTATGAAAAACACATCCCTTACAATTAACACAATTTCGTTTGTTTTTAAATAATGCATACCAGTGTCACCCATTATAATACTGTTATCATGGTAGTGGATTCTACAGACTAACTTCCATAAGGTACAGCCAACATCAAAAGTGAAGCATACAGTACAAACTGCAACATAGCCAAGAGTAACAGAACCACAATTAACTTTTTTTGTGCATTGGTAGAATAAAAAGGAATACTTGAGATGTACTGACACTTCATATCCCACAGGTGAACATGCGTTAAGCATGATTAGTGGTATCTATGTTAAGAATTCTTTTTAAAACAAAAAAATCACAGTATAATTCCTTTTACTATCAGTGGGCTATCACATAGCACTTTACGGATGTCTTCTTAGTCCTTCAAAATATGCCAATTTTTCAAAGTAATCTCTCTAATGCTGAGATGAATCCAATCTAAAAGTTAAAGGTGTTTCAAATTGCCTATATTCTGCCTGCCATGTAATCAAGGTTTCAGAACTAATTTGTTGAAAGAGGGAGATACTGAATGTTCCTGTCACGGATGATGCTATCTGTAACATCAGTAATATGTCGAGGGAGTATCCTGTTTCAAAAAACATTTGGATCACTTCACTTTAGCTTGAAGAGCCTGGTATTAACTGCTTTTTAGGAATAGTCTTTTTAAGCTGAAAAGGATGTATACTAACGAACTGTAAGTAGGAATTCTTTCCAACCTTTTCGAAGACTATTTCTATAAGCAGCCTCCCACTGGCACTGTTCTTAATCACAGGCTTGAGAGACATGTTGAAAAGAGGAATGAACTCAACAAATTCAGCCTGCTCATTCACAGTACTGTCTCCCACAGTAATGCCATAAATAAAATGCACGTACACTTTTAAAATCAACAGTAGTGAGTATGAAAGTAAAATTCCGCTTCCTAAATGATAAATACGATATTAACAAAATGTGAGCCATTAGTACACCTACGCCCTGTTGGTAGAAATAGCTACCAAAAAAAGCAAAGATGTTGTTAGTTAGACCTAAATTCAACATTTTACAAGTCAGTGAAAGGTTATCCCCCAAGCACCATCTCCATATTCAGCCCACATTTCCTCACCAAATCTATCCCCAAGTTGTGTAAAAGTGTCAACTCTGTCACCAAAATGTCATTAGTATTGATATTGAGCTAATTGATCATGTCTGCCAAATCAGCATAAACACAAAGAAAATATTTCATTTTAACAGGCATAAATTTTCACTTTATATTCATAAATATGAATAAAGGTTCTTTCTTACAGTTTCCTGTCACAACTGTAGATCAAAGGGGAGGGTCTAACAAATTAAGCAAAAAAGCTTCTGTAAAATCTTTCCAGGTAAGAGGAATAATCTTTCAAAGAACATCAGAAATTGTTGCAAATACTCTACCCTCAGTCCATATCTGAAGAACTGCTTAAAATGTCCTACTCCTTTAAATGTCTTTCCATTTGCAGGTAATAGTACACCAATTAACCCTACCATTCTTACTTCTATAACCAACTACCACACATATTTTCTTAAATAAGCTACCAGTGTCCTTGCCTCACTTTCTCTTTATTATTTATAACATTTCCCCTTCCCTCTTGCAGACCTCATTGTATTCTTCCTTTCTACTTACACTCCCTGTAATTTTTCCTTTCTATTTTTCTTGCTTCCCCCAAGCTCACTATAAACTATTTCTGTTCATCCACGTCACCCAGAATCTTCTCACTTAATTATGTTTTCTAAGAAACCTGGAAGTAATTAGTCCTAGGAGTATAAATATATTTGATTGTCTTACTGTTCTGTAAACACTTACACAACCGAATTGTCACACTGTGTTATACTGTCGTACTATGCTATAAATATTTTTGTACTACTGCATCCCATTGTATGAGCTGTTAACTCTTGTTAATCTGTTTTCAGACCCTTGACCTAGGTCACAACTGAAACAGGTCCATAGAACACTTCATCCATTTGGTTAATAAATCCAATAACTAAATAATATCTATTCTAGGTTGCGCAACAGTAAAAACACCCTCAGAAAGATATCAGCTCTTTAGAGCCATCCCTAAGTGCAATTAATAATTAATATTCTTAACAATGCATCATTCAGATCATTAAGACAAATGACCCTGTAAAATTAAATCATAAAGCAGATCGAGCATCCTGTTATCTTACACAGCAGTGCCCACCATAACTAAACTGCTGCCAATCTCTCCCTTCATTTGCTTAGTAATTCTGTCATTTTGGAGACTATTCTTAGTTTGCACAGAACAAGTGCTATTTTCTTTAAACCACAGACACCCTGCAAGAAGAATAGTTGAAGTACAGAGAAGGATTAAGAATACCTACATTTCAATTAAGATTCAGACAGCAGCGTTTTCTCACAATGTCAGGAAACTTTCTTCATAGCTTTAAATGGTTATTGTATTGCCATTCACACACTGCAAAAAAAAAAGAAAGTACTGCTGAAAAATGATCCTAACCCTGGCGCAGTATGAGATCTGATGCAAGAGACAGGCAGTAACTGTTCTAGTACAGCAATATACATGTCCATCATGATCTCAGCACACCACCAGCTGATATCTACCATCACACAAGGAATATCTGGCAAGTAGCACAACTATGTAGGAGTGCAAAATAGGGCATTGGTCAGACAAACAGGGCATCATTTTTCATGCATAGAGAGAGGGGTTTTACATGTTTGTTGAATGTTACTCCACAATATTTTGCCATTTTTCAGGAGAAAGCTAAATGGTGTAACATCATGCAAATGCAATATATCACACAATGCAGTTATTCTGGAAGCATACATAAGCCATCTAAGTATGTGTGTTTTTTTACAGTTCATGGATGTGCATCTATATTACACAATATGATGGGAGGCCAGTAGCATGGTATATCTGTAGTACAGTGAAGCATTGTTAAATTTTTCTAACTCATAGTTCTAATTTTTCTAACTCATAGTTCCAGTAACTGGGGATCACACCTGACTTTTGAGGCTGCATAAGTGGAGTTAGGGCAATCACCACAGTCTCTGTTTCCAGATAGGTTTTCTTCAGTATACCTTCCTCCACAAAACGTTGACTGAATGATTACTTTAAAAAGACCATATATATGTATTTCATTTAGCGTAGCACAAACACACTCAGTGAAGAAAACAGGCACACTACTACATTTGTGCTGTTTAGAAACTTGTGAACTTTTTATTGAGG
Source organism: Protopterus annectens (assembly GCF_019279795.1). NCBI lineage: Eukaryota > Metazoa > Chordata > Ceratodontiformes > Protopteridae > Protopterus > Protopterus annectens. The sequence continues at coordinate 340,632,424 of NC_056749.1, forward strand.
CTAAGATAATTAAGCAGAAGATACACTTAAAACAGAAAAATTTTAGTCAAATAGAGGATCTGTACAGCATACAGAGTACCAAATACAAAGGTAGCGACAAGACCGTTTGTGATAAGACTCCTTGTCCTTTGCATAGCTTGTTCTTAGATTCCTTTGCTTCTAGATACCAGCTCTTCTGTGACCCCCATCCACATACTCTGCCCTCAAGAGAACTATGTTATCACCTTAAGTGCCATTCAAACTCTAAACCACAAAGTGGTACTGACTGGTAACCACTTGAAATGTATGGCATCGCAATGCCAAGTCTTGGAGTTTGGAGACGGAATGACTGAAAATCCAGATTCACAAACACTAAGTCATTGCTTGCAGTTTCTCACAATAATTCCCTTTTCTCTGACATATGGTGATCATGGAGTGCCATCCACAACAGGGGTGCAGGAGGACTTGTGTTCCTGTACAAAATAAGTTTAAAGGTGAAGAGTGTTGTTCGTATGCAATTCCTTCCAGTATTTTTGGTCTTCTTAGTTTTGCTGTTTTGGAACTTGGAACAGTGAGTGTCAACATTTTGATACAGAGCTAGTATGGTCACTTTTGGCTAACCACTGTCATTTGCACATGCCTAACTCTCTCTCAGTTTGGATAGCATTAAAATTCTGGTTTGTTCTGTTCTGTCTTGTACAGTTCCACAGCAACTGTAAACCACTCATAGTCCATGACCTCAATCACCTTCTGGAATCTCCCAGTGTGTTGCCAGATTCAGTTTCCCCAGTAAGTTAACCCTCTTACTCAATGTATTGTTTTATTTCATCACCAAGTCACTGTTTGGTGACTGTGTAGTTTGAATGGCAACCTGGCTAGAAGGTGACTCTACCAGGTTAACATCAATGACAACGGAAGGTGAGGTCACTACACAGTCACCAAACAGCGACTTGGTTACCTTTATAAAACCTTCAATGACTCAGCAAACTAGGGAGACCTCTTTATGCAATACTTTTATAACCACCTTTAGTAAAGACAGTGACCAACTTAGATTAATTCTCCACAAAAATTGGAGTTTCCTTTATAAGGACTCTTCCCTATTTGACAGAATTGGCCAGTCACCCAGTATTATTTATAGAAGAGGTACTAATTTAAAAAGTTTTTTTGAAATTAAAAGCATTAAACCTACTTCTAGATTTACTGGAACCTTTATGTGTGGAGCATGTAGGATGTGTAAATACATAAAACAGGTAATTCTTTTAGAGTATTGAATACGTGTAAAGTTTACATCAACCATAAGTTGAATTGTGAGTCCAAGAGTGTTGTTTACTTAGCTTCCTGTACCTTATGTCCGGCTTTCTATATAGGGAAAATGGACAGGAAGCTTCCTGAGAGAATTTACGAACACTCTTATGCGATTAGCAAAAATAAAACAGAAAATGCTTTAGCAAAACATGTTTCATTAAATGGTGGACATAGTTTCACATTCCAAGCTTTTGACCAGGTACTTCCTGACATTAGAGGTGGCCCATATCCAGTACTATTAGAGGTATGAGAACTAGAATGGCAGTTAGCACTTAATGCTTTCTGCTTGCCTGGCTTGAATGAGAATTGTAATATTTCATGTTTGCTTAAATGAAGAAATCTTACACGATAGTGTATTTTTAACTTTTTAGTAATGACATTAATATAATCCTTGTATATTGTATACTGATTGCATACACACTTTTTATTTGAGTTAGTATGTAAGTTTTAAGATTTACTTTAATAGTGTTTGAATTATTGTGCTTTGCACCTTTAATTCATTGCTGCTATAAGTCACATGACTTCATGCTACATGGTTTAAATGCTGTAGAAACTGTGTAACTGCTATTTGTCTGTGTGTCTGAAGAAGTTACTTTACTTAAAGTGACGAAAACATGAGAACATTTTTTATTAAATTGACTTTACGTTAAAAGAAAGCGTTTTTTGGGATTAACATCTTTTTCTGCTGGCTACTGTTGGGCTCCTGTTCTGTTTTGGATTGTTTGTTTCTTCCATCCAGTTTATTTGTTGGTTCTACAGTTTTTATGGCATCTGGATCACCTAACAGTCCAGCCAGCCAGAATTTGTTCGGATGAACACAACCTTTGCAAACTTTGAAACCAGTGGATTTAACGAACATTCTTAATTCACTGTCACAACGTATTGATTATCTAACCCAGAGACTTGACTCTGTAGACAAGCAGCGAAGTGGCGAACCTAATACTATTACATCTGTTAATGGAAACAACCAGGGGAACTTGAACTCCCAGAATTATTCCAACAACACTGACCCTCAGTTTCGGTCTTCAGATGGTTCAATACCACCGGGTCAACAAGTGACTGTTCCAGCACAACAGGTGGGTGTATCTATTCATAACTTGGCACCACCGACTGTAGATAACAGTGCTTCTAACGAACTTGTTAACACAAATGAGCTTATTGGAGTTCCATTTTTTACTGAATGGGTTAAAAACACTACCAAGTTAAGTTTTGGTTTTACTAACCCCCAGGAACAACCGGCTCGTAATGTTAACCTACCTCAGACAAATTTATGTTCGCTTGCTAACAAATTGAAATCTTTTGATGTGAAACTCTTAAAATTGAAGAAGCTCCAACTTGAGGTGGTATATTTTAGACAATGTTTATCTTAAAGGATAGTACCTAAGGGCCTTAGGTGCTATCAATATCCAACTGGCTTAATCCCAGATTCTCCTTTCCACACAGAATTACTTTCTTTTTTTGACCAGCAAGGCTTTCAGCTTATGGAGTTAATGATAAAACACTACTCATTGCAGATTGAGAATTTAGTGAAGGAAGTCGAAGATTTGGACAAAACTATTAAACTGCATCCTGACTTTGTTAGATATAGGTTTGACTACAACAGAGTCTTTACCAGTATTGAGCAATTGTTGGACAGACTTAAAAATAACAAGATTAAAAAAATTAATCGTGACCGTATGGCATACACTAATGGTTCTGCTTATCCTAGACCACAAATTTCACAGGTTTGGCACAATTCCAAACAGTGCCGCCCCTGACAGAAGTCAATTCAACTAATAATTCTGTTGACAGTCTATTACCACTTGAATCTGAGGTTAATAACAATGATTTCACTGATACAGTTAAGCGTAGTGAAAGAATTAGGACTAACAATTCACGTGAGGGGCAAGCAAACATCAACTTGCTTGAAATTTTCACCAGGACAAGAACAACATGCCCACTACTGGGGCACGTCACCCTCAGTATCAGAGGAACAAAAGGTGGAGCAACCGTCTGAAGAGATAGCTCCAAAAGACTCTGTTGCAGTAAATAACCTTGTTGTTCTCACTAATTCTAAAGGGGACTTCAATATTTACAACTTTTCATCTGTTGTTATAGAAGCAAATTTGGTAGAACTGCTAGCGAAGGGTAACACATGTTTTAAGTAATAACATTAATGTAGTAAAAACTTTGTTAGACTTAAAGTGTTACGTAAAGAAATTAAATCTTTCCTTTTTATTAGGCAATGTTCAACAACCTGCACATGTAGTTAGGGCTGCTAGTACATTCAACCCTCGTCTTCATCCCCTTTTAGCCCTTTATGAAAGCGTGTGAGAGTTAGACATTAGACACACACCTTTCATTAGAGCTAGTAATACTTTTTATAAACAGAGCAACATCACTATGGAACAGTTAAGAGCACTAAAACTACTTAGATCAGCTCATGTCCATTTAGTTAAACCAGACAAAGGTGGTGGACTTGTTATCTTTGACATCACGGATCATAACAAAAAAATGGAGTTAACCTTGAATTGTCCGGCCTATGCTAAGGCATCTCTTAATGAACTAAATATTGCACAATCAAGGATTAGAGTTTACTTCAGAGATCTGTTTATAGAAGCCAGAACTGACCTGGTTACATTCAATTACATTAATATTCTCTACCCAAAAACACCTGTCATGTTCGGAATACCAAAGATTCATAAGAACCAACATGACCCTCCTATGTGTCCACTTACTGACGGTCGAGGTTCCTTGACATATCCATGTGCAAAACTCGTTGACTCAATATTACAAAAATATCTTAAACTTGAGTCATGAATATGTAAAGATTCATGTACTTTGTTGAAAAATTTGAACATTTTAGAAGTTAACCAAGACAACAACTTTCTTACAATTGATGTAGTCGACTTATACACTTCTATTCCGCACTTAGAAGTGGTTGAGTGGGTAGAAGTTTATATGAAAAATAAAAAAGCTCCACAAAGGGATATTGACCTGGCAACTGAGTTAATTGATATTATACTTTCCAACAACTTTTTCAATTTTAACGACAAGATCTATTTACAAAAACATGGAATTGCTATGGGCTCCCCTTGCGGAGCGAGCATGGCGAACATGTTTATGGCTCAATGGGAAGAATATTTTATATTCAATAACTCTGAAATTTACACTTCCTTCACTTTTTATACCAGATTTTTAGATGACATCTTTGTGATTTTTAAAGGAAATGAATCACAAGCTAAACAAATGAGAGATTACTTTAACTCTACTACACCATTTTTTAAATTTACTTACACTTTTCACACTACTAGTATTGACTATTTAGACGTGAATATAAAAAAAGGTATAGTAAATAGGAGACATGTTTCCAAAATTTATAGAAAACCTACATATTGCAACTCCTATTTACATTTTTCTAGTGCACACCCTTACAGGCAAAAACGTTCAATAGCGAAAGGTCAACTCATTAGAGCCACAAGGATGTGTACTAATGAAGATGACTTTAATTCTGAATGTCAACTCTTAAGAGACATGTTTTGCAATAGAGGCTACCCGGTTAGTTTAATAAATGACTTAACTGAAGAAATCGTAACAAACTGAGTAGAGGTATAGTTCAACCACTCTTGACCTCACCTTCCATTGTCATTGATGTTAACCTGGTAGAGTCACCTCCTAGCCAGGTTGCCATTGGAACTGCACAGTCACCAAACAGTGACTTGGTTACCTTTATAAAACCTTCAATGACTCCGCAAACTAGGGAGACCTCTTTATGCAATACTTTTATAACCACATTTAGTAAAGACAGTGACCAACTTAGTTTAATTCTCCACAAACATTGGAGTTTCCTTTATAAGGACTCTTCCCTAGTTGACAGAATTGGCCAGTCACCCAGTATTGTTTATAGAAGAGGTACTAATTTAAAAAGTTTTTTTTTGATTGCATACACACTTTTTATTTGAGGTAGTATGTACGTTTTAAGACTTAGTTTAATAGTGTTTGAATTATTGTGCTTTGCACCTTTAATTCATTGCTATTAGTCACATGACTTCATGCTACTGCTGTTTGTCTGTGTGTCTGAAGAAGTTACTTAAAGTGACAAAAACGTGAGAAAATGTTTTATTAAGCTGACTTTACGTTAAAAGAAAGTGTTTTTTGGGATTAACATCTTTTTCTGCTGGCTACTGTTGGGCTCCTGTTCTGTTTTGGAATGACAAAAATCATACATCTTATGTCTGGCCAGTACCCACCCTTGGACTTTACCTTGTTTTTTTCATAGAGTAAAAGGCAAGTCATAGCACAATAAATTTATGAATATCCATAGTCTTTTCTGCTTTACTGTACTGTGTGTGTTGTTAGCAGATGATCACACGTGGGTTAGCACAATACACTAATGTCAGTATACCAGATCATGTCCCAGTGTGTGTGCAACATCTTATACATAACACTTGACAGGACCAATGTTTGAAAAGAGGAAGATATGATCTTTGGCTACTCAAAGGATAAGGGTTGTTTGAGACCCATGCAATTTGCCTTGCCTCTTCCCCTTGTAGGGGAAAGCATGGGTCCCAGGACAGTATTTCTGGTAGAGATTGGAGACTTAATAGGATAGATCTAGTTACAAGAAGGCATGACTACTAAGAATTTCCATCATTTGCATAAGTGAGTGATACTCTGTCTCAATCCATCCACTGCAAGACTACTCCTTGGATATTTATTTATTTTACATTTAGTTACTGAGAAAGTCTAACTAGACACAAATTCTTTTTCAGCAGAGGCTCAAGGAGAAGGGCTCCACATTTAAGGCACATTACATTTGACAATGAGTTAGACAAATTAATTTACACAATACTAAATACTGAATTATACAAGTTACAAGTTCTATGAAGTCACATCACCATGTGCAATTAACATCATTTATAGATAAATTAGCTATAACAGAACCAATTAAAAGTAGGACATTTAGAGACAGAGTATCTGTTTGAAGTCTTGTTAGAATAGTCAAACACTCATAGTGAAGGTTTGTATGAAAGTAGCTATAACAGATAGTATGAGAGATATCAATAGAACTTTAAAATACAGGAAGGTGTTGGTCTAGCCTGGACAGGTATGTCTTTAGTGAAGTGTATTAAGGAGGTATTCAATGTTATGTCGATGGGTAGGGTATTACATTGTTTGGCAATGTAATAAGAGAGGAGGGATGTGCCTGCTGTGTTGCTGACTTCTGTTACTTTGAGAAGGGGGTTATTATTTGATCATAGTACCCTGTTGTTGGTATAAGGCCATAGCAGATTTGGTAATGATGGACTTTTACCTAGGTGACAGAGTATTTTGTGGGCTAATGTAAGTTGGTTGTAAAGGAGGAGCTGGGGATGTTCCAGCAAGTTGAGCTGCTTTAGGGCTTGGCAGTGGTGAGTTCTATAGGGGGTATGAGTTGCAAACTTATTTGTTGTGTTGTAACATGACTCTAGTTTTGCTATAATGTGACTTTCTGAGATTTATTAGGATTGGAAAGGCATAGAGAAGAGTTGAGACAAGGTGTGTATGTGCTAATGTAGCCTTAGTGTCAGATGTGAGAAAACATTCGCTTCTGTAGAGAATGTCCAATTTTTTGTGAACTTTTTTTTTTTTTTTTTTTTTTTACAGTCAAGGAGATGTGAATATCACATTTCGTGTGACAGTCAATTTAAACTCCCAATAGTTTAGTGTGTGTAACTGGGGAAATAGAAGTGTTATTGTGAGATATGATGTTAAATGAAGGGATGTATGTAGTGTGTCTAGTAGGGTGGAAGATCATGAGTTGTGTTTTGTTAGGGTTCAGTAACAGTTGCAAGTCTTTAAGCCATTTCTCAACAGATAGAAAGATGTCTTGGGTTACTAACTGAAGTTTCTGGAATGAAGGTGCACCACAGATTAATGTGGAATCATCCGCATACTGGATGAATGAGGAGTGATATGTAGAAGTATGAAGGTCATTTGTGAAAATGGAGAATAGTAAGGGGCCAAGGATGGATCCTTGAGGAACCCCAAGTGAGACTGGCAGTAAAGAGGGGAGCTCATTTTGCCACTGAACTGCCTGTTAAGTAGCTCTGAAGCAGTTTGTGGTGTTTTTACTAAGATTTAGTTCTGAAAAAGCAGTAATGGGTTTGCTGTGACTTACCATATCAAAGACCTTGGAAAGGTCTAGGAAAACTGCGCATACATATCGCCCATTATTTCTATGGTTATTTACTATATGGGTGAATGACATAAGAGCAGTCGTGGTGCTATGAGAAGGTCAGAACTCATGTTGTGTTTCTGTCAGGAGTTTGTGTGTATTGAGGTACCCCATAATTTGTGCGTATACACCTCTCTAGAATTTTGGATAGAGAAGAAAGTATAGCAATAGGGTGATCGTCATTTCTTTGGAATTACCACCCTTATGGAGTGGAATAATGTGTGAGATTTTCCACATGTCTGGGACTAGGTTTTCAGATATGGACCGTTAATGAGGATTGCAATTGGATAGGCTATTACATCAGCAGCAATTTTCAGAAATTCTGAAGGAAGCTCATCTGTACCTAAGTGGTGAGTTTTCATTTTTTAGTAATTTTTAATGGTATCTATGGAGACAGGTTGTACGTTAAAGCCATTTTCATTATTTGAAGCAATAGATGATAAGGCAGAAGTTGAGGAGATATGAGAATTAGTGTCGAGACGGAATCTGTGAAGAATTTATTGAAATGGGTGGCTATGTTTTCAAAAGTATTTGTGGTTCTTGGTGATGGGGTAGTAGATGTACCTGGAAGGAGGATGTTATTAATGGCTGACCAGAACTTGTGAGTGTTGTTTTGGCATTTAGTTTGTATAATATGGTAGTAGTTTATTTTATCTTGTTTCACCATTTTTTGGATTTGTTTTCTAGTTTTATGTATGTTAGCTTGGAAGCATGGGATCTATTTTTTTTTTGTCACTGAGCCCAAACTTTATCTCTAGTTTTCAGGAGGGGTCTAGTGTTTTTAGTCAACCAAGGCACATAGTTGGACTTTATTCTGATGGTTCTGAGGGGATGCACAGGAGTTGAGGATGTTCATAAAGGTAGAATTGAAGTGTTTAAAAGCATCCTCAATGCTGAGTAGTTTCAGAGGCCTCCAGTTACATTTTGTTGTCAAAGTTAGCAGTATCAAAGTTTCATTTATATCATATTAACTTGTATGTGGTGGGCTTAGCCAGAGCGGACCATTGTCTTATCAAGAAGCATGTGTGTGCAAACACATACCCGCAGGTATAGGGCTCAATGCAAAAATCCACTGAGAGGTGCCTAGAATCAGCTGTGCCATTACTGGCTGTCAAACTTAGGGAAATGAACAAGCATAGTTGCTCTAACAGTTGAGAAAATCAATATGCAACAAGGAAGGAGTACAGCAATCTGGACAAAAAGTGTAATTTATCATAATATTTTGAATCCCTGTGGTTCAAGTCCAAGAATACACAACTACATTAATTCTGCATCTGATTTGTGTGTACATGTGTATGGATACATGCATGCGCACATACATATTGGCATTGAATTATTTAACAGCCTTAGATAGCTCTAGTAAGATCATTGAAGTAGGATAACCAACATCCAAGGCTTTGTTGATAGTATCTGTGAATGACAGCAGGGTTGTAATAGTTTTATGCTCGGGATGGAAACCGGGTTGGGTGGGACCAAGAAGATCATTATCCACGAGGTATTTGAGTAATTGCATCTGTACACATTTCTCTAGGATTTTGGATAATGGAAAAAGTATAGAGATAGGGCAATAGTTTGAGAGGTTGTGAGAGTTTCTCCCTTTGTGTAGTGGAGTAATAATAGATTTTTTTTCTACAAATGCTGGACGTAACATTCTGAGAGAGAGAGAGAGCGATTCATAAGAATGTTACCTGGATATGCAATCAGATTTGCTGCTAGTTTTAGATATTCTGGGGGCAGATTATCAGCAGAAAGAGAGCATGGTTTGAGTTTATTTAGGAGTTTGAAGATAAGAGAAGTGGGTACAGGCTGAATAGTAAATGATGGAGTTGAGGGTGATTTAGAAGATATGTCTGGAGTGAGGAGTGTGTTGTTATGTAAGGAAATGTTTGTATTTTGGGAGTTTGGGTTTAGGCTTGTTGAGGAGTCTTTGACTAGCTTTTGAATGGTGGTAATGAAGTGGGTGTTAAAGTCATGGGAAATTTGTTGTAGTCTTTTCGGGTGCAGGGGATAGATTTTGTAAAGTGCCAGGATTAAGTAGAGTGGAGAATGACTTCCAGAACTTTTTTGGATTATCGTTTAATGTGGATAGCTGACAGGAAAAGTTTTTTTTTTATCTTGTATGACTAGCTTCTTGGCTCAATTTCAGAGCTGTTTATAAGTAATTACTTTCATTTTGTTTTGTTTGATCTTTTTGAAATGTTTTTCATGCTTTATCTCTATGAAGGAGGCTTTATTTGGTCGGTTTTGTTAGCCAAGGGGCATGGTTCACTTTTGTTCGCTTGGTAAATATGGGGGCCAAGCTGTTAAGAGTGTCCAGAAAAAAAACTTGTTGAAGTAGTTAGCCTAATCTAAAGGGAATGTTTTAGTGGGATCCAGTTATGAGTTTTCAAAATGCTTATGAATCTATTTTGGTCAAAGTGACAGATTCCTGTATGTTTTGTAGGACTGTGTTTTGATTTTTGAGGGTGAGCCCTGTGGGTGTATGCTAGGAAGTGGATGCTCAGGTAAGAGCCACCCTCTCCAAAGCAAAAAACACAGCATCAATGGGACCAAACAGTGTCCCAGGCTGCGTCCTACATGAGCTCCAAGAACTAAACCCAAACATAAAACTACTGTTCAATCTCAACCTTACTACAGGCTATGTACCCAAAGAGTGGCGTACAGCAACAGTGATCCCTCTCCACAAAGGTGGTGCCTCAACAGATCCTGGAAACTATCGCCCCATAAGCCTGACTAGCTTGGTCTACAAAGCTATGGAAAGGATCATCATGGACCTCATAAATAAAGATATTGGGGACCTACAGACAATGGATCCTACCCAGTTCGGCTTTGTTAAGGGCAGATCCTACCTCTTAAACCTGGTTGATTTCTTTGAAACAGTCACCAAGGCCATTGACGAGGGGAAGGTGAGCCACACAGCCTACCTGGACCTTGGCAAAAGCCTTCGATACAATACCCCACTCGGGCATTATAGATAAGCTCACCAGCTTAAATATAAACCCCTATGTCACTAGATGGGTTGCAAACTGGCTCAAGGACAGAACCCACATGGTTAGAATTGCTGGAGCCATGTCAGACTCCAAACCAGTTACAAGTGGCATCCCCACAAGGCTCAGTCCTGGGACCTCTCTTGTTCGGTATATATTTCTCGGAGGTACAGGCTAACACTGAAGGACTGTGGCTGACCAAGTTCGCAGATGACTGCAAACTGGGCACCATAATCGACTCTCCAGCCGACACAAGCATCCTACAAAAGGGCCTCATAGAAACAGATAACTGGTGCCAAAGCCATGGCCTCAAGCTAAATGCCAAAAAGTGTATAGTCATCCCCTTTGGCAAAAACAAAGTGCCCACAAATTACCACATAGGTGGTAATCCATTAAGTACAGAAGAAGTAATTAGGGACCTGGGGACCCAATCTCTCATTTGACAACCACGTGGCCAAAGTGGTTAGAAAAACATTTTATATAGCCCACCTAATCATGAAGGGATTCACATCTAGATCATGGGAGGTCATCGTGCCTCCTTACTCATCCCTCATCAGGCCCATAATTGAGTACAATGCCGCTTTTGGGATGTACCTTACCAGACACCTGCAGCAACTGGAAAGACCCCAAAAGTACCTCACCAAGAGGATCAAAGGGCTAAAACAGATGCCATATCCTGCCCGGTTAAAGAAACTCCAGCTCTACTCAGTGGCATACCGTCTGCTCAGAGGCGATCTATGCCTGACGTATAAAGCCATGTCCAACCCGGAATTAATGGACATGCTGCAGCTCAGAAAATGCAAATCCCATCGAGCTATGCGCTCAAGAGACTTGAACCTCAGCACTGAAATAAATAGGACATGCTGGAGGGACAGATTCATAACCCAGAGGCTCCCTTCACTCTGGAATAAAATCCCAGTCCAGGTTAGGCAGAGTCCCTCACTGACTCTCTTCAAGAGGAATCTTGATGAGTGGATGGGAGATAGTAGGTTTACCCCGGGTATCACTTCTGTGTCACTGTTAGACAGAGGCACAGTATACTAACCTCGAAAAAGGGCATCGCAAAATTCATTTAAAATGGGTGGCGAAAGCCAAACACACTCTGGCTAGGCTTATAAATGCCCTAGGGCAGATGGCCTAGTATGAACCTATGAATCTATGAACCTATGTTGGGCAGGGTGCCAGAGTTTGAGTAATTATGACGGTGGGTTACTAATATCCAATCTAAGGTAGATTCTGACCCTGTGGAAAGGCCATGGGTAGGAGTTATGATAAGCTGAGTAAAGCTATGTAGATTTATACTATTGGCTGGAGAGTTGGAGGGTAGATTTTGCCAATTTATATTTGTATACATCAACTCTGAGATCGCACTACAGTGGGGAAAAGGGTAAAATCCCAGATCCTCTCCATAGTGCAATCTGTATCCAATCCTTCATCAGAGAATTTACCCTTTTCCCCAGTGAAGTGCAATATATAATTTTCAGGGGCTGAGTGAGGCACAGCCCCACACATGGGGGTGTGTGTGAGGGAGGGGGTATTCCCCCTGCAAAAACATAGGTTTGGGGGGATTTTTGTTTGACTTTTCAAAACTTCAATATATGATCCCAAGCATATGAACGTTGAGTTTCCGAAAACTCGATAATGTAATATATATATATATATATATATATATATATATATATATATGGGTTGCCATTAGATGATCAAAATGCCAAAATGTCTACATTCATATGGCTAAGACCATATGATCGACTTTCAGAATTTCGAACATCTAAAAACAAAAAAATAAAAACACTACAAATTTCTAACATTGCTAGCAGGGGGACAAGCCCCCTGGCACCCCCCTATGGGGGGCTATGCCCCTCACACCCCCCATAACTTAAATATACCAACTCCAAGATCGCACTACAGTGCGGGAATGGAAATCTTTCCATTGTGCACTGTACTGAGATGCGGATTCTGCATTGTCGGCATTGCAAATGTCGATCATATGGTTTCGGCCATATGAATGTCGGCATTTTGGAGTGTTGACAATGTGAAGGGGACCCATATATATATATATATATATATATATATATATATATATATATATATATATATATATATATATATCAGGTATACATGCACACACACACAATTAAAATAATGTGAGAACAGTGAAACAAAATGAAATATTCAAGCATTAAAGTCTTGCCACTATTCCAGTTCTGAATTTTTTAAATAAATGACCAGTAGGTTTTTGAAAACATAAGGTAAGCTCATTTTAAACTAAAGATGTATGTTGTACACACACATACGTGTATGTGCAAAGTAATTTCTTATGCAGGTACCGCATTTATCTGACAAGAAGTTCTAGCATGTATATTCTTGAGCTCATTTTAACCAAAAAAAGTAATTTAAGAAAAGTATAAATAAATCAAAGTCAGAAACTACAGTGTGTCAATAACTACCAGTTGACATTATATGTCAATAGTCATGCCTACTTCCACGGCCTAGGATTAGAAGCCTGTGACTGTGATGATTTCTTAAGTGTTTCTTGTTGACCTCTCCTATAGTGCTCATCACTGCTAATTGAAGACCGAAGACCTAAGTGGACTCTAGTTACAAGCTTGCCATTAACTAAAAGACCCCTGACTCATAACAGAAGACAACAAAGAGAGGTAATTAATCAATAAATGTATGCCATGGAATAGATGTACTCTGACATGCCATATGATACCAAAATCATTGAAAAATGCAGCATAAAATCTTTAGACATATAGACATTTAATGATGTCTGTGACTAGAACAGCAAAAACAAATCATTTCATTTGTAAGTATACAGAGGCAGCGTTTGCTTATTGTGTTCATTATTTTCATTAGTTGTCCTTGAAAAGATTGCCAATAGAAACCACCTTTATATTTCTCTACTGAAATATAATTTCCACAAAGTTTGTTTGACAATGCTTAATTTTATACATAGAGTAGTTATGAAAAGAAAGATGCTTAAGTCTAATGCATGACCCCTTACACTGAATGACCTTTTAGAAAGCAATAAATGAAATTAACTTCTTACCATGACTAAGATTTAAAGAAATTTCATAGAAAAAATAAAACTGGCATAACTCTGAAAGGCTAGCTTGTTGGGGATGAAAAAAAATAAATCCAGTGATGTGAAAGACTTATATGTTTTTTTTCCAGAGGCATTTCCTTGGGAAGGCCTCTATTGGCTGTTGCTTTACTTTTTTTTTTTTTTTTTTTACTTATTCTGTACTTTTAAGTCTTGATAGTCATTTTGCTAAACCTAGAGATGCTTGTATTTCATTATGAATGCTGCTGCATGCAAATGAAATTTCCCAGCCATACCATGTTATGTTCCATTTGATGTAACTCGGACATCTTGATTCTGTGTGTGAAATTCATTTTTTTTAACACTGACTATTCAGATTGTAGTCTTGCCTTGTTAGTAGATAAACATAAAAAAAAAAAAACTTGGATGCCTCTCTGGTGATGCTAGGGATTTAATTTTGTAATATATCAGAAAGCATGAATTTGACATTGGTTAGCACTACAGTTAGCAGTTTAGAAACAGGAGTGTATACATATATATATATATATATATATATATATATATATATATATATATATATATACATTTTGTGTAGATAGCATCTGTTCCCTCCTCCTCTCCACTTACAACAGACCTTGGGATACCAGATACTGAAAACTGATAAATTGCAATACACAGGACTGCAGTGTTTATTTTCCACAATCTTATGGAGCCAATGTTAATTAAAACAGTCTATTCATTATTTCACAAAATGCATGCTGTATCTCCGTGGTGCTGTTTTTAAAAAATGCTGTTCAGATGGGGAACAGATGTAATGACCAAAGACTAAGAAGTGTCATTAATTCCCAGCATGACATCCTGCATAATGCAAAAATTAAACAAAGAAACTGCCTCTCTGCCGTATATAGTCCTAAGTGGATCATTTTTCATCTGCTTGCTGCTTGTGTAGTTACAAAAGAAATACTGATATATATTCAAAAACAGGTGCTACAGCATGCATCTAATACAGTCATGCAAATCTTTTGTTTTCATTTTTAGAGGGGGGCTCACCACCTTTTACTAGAAAAGCTTCTCTTGAATACCTTATGGCCTCATTTGCTTCCCTCCAGGCAGGGGGACTCAGCCCATTCTTTCCTGCTGGGGATAGTCAGTTGCAGGGTGGATGGCGATTTTTGCTTTCACCCTAACTCTCTATGCATGCTTGGTAGGTTTTCTATCAAAAGGCATGCACTGCTCATAATGCTCAACAGTTGTTCACTTCTACTAGTACTGCAAGCCTGCAGGCAACAAGGCCTCTACAAGATGTGCACCTGTGTATGTTTCTTTGGTCTCCACAAGATGTTGTTGCACTTATGTGACCTTAGACATGCATGGTAATGCTCACCCATGAAAGAAATAATTAGGACATTTCATTCCTCTCCCTCATGCCATATCCAGCATTGCCTCAAGCTGTTACTTGAACTTGGCTTGGATAGGTTGTCATCAGGGCTTTTATCTCTCTCTACATGAACGAAGCTAGACTAATGGCTTGTCCCAGTTTGATAACTGACTGCATATTAAAATCAGAAAAATTACACCAAAGCTACACTGCAAATTCAAAAACACTAACTGATTATTAGAACACCAACTCTTAAGCACATACTTGCCCATCTACCTATAGTATATTTGCTCCCATTGTTGTGACTGTGTAAAACTATCCCACATTTCTTAAAAGTACCAGCCTTTTTCAGACAAAGATATTAGCTGCAGTGAAAAAAAAAGGGACTGGGTACCTGATCCAGTTTATCAGCACACACTGTTTAGTTTTAGTAATATCAAAGTTTAACCTGCATCTTGCAAATGATTCTCTTCAGATATACTAATTCAAACTGCAAGTCCACCTTCAGTTGTCTGTAAACTGAGAAGAGGTAAAATATAACACTGACAGTTATACAACCTCCTCAAATCAACAAGCAAATGCAGTTCATGTAATTACATGTATTGCCTTGAGCCATAAAGCAGGTAGGTACAGTACCGCAACCACTGATTAAGCAGTACCTCTGTGTACCATGTAAAGTAAAACTTATACAAATGCCATATTAATATGCAGCTACACTGCCACTCCAAAAAAATACAACACTGAACATTCTAACTCATATTCTGCTGCATTCTTGGCTCGCCAATAATGGCCATGGGACATAAGTGCTTTTTTATCACTATTTCATTTAATTACAAATAACTCAACAGACTAGTGTTAACCAACAAGAAGTCTTTGACAATGTTCTCAATGCCGCCTTCTACTACTTTTCTTGGGTTTGCTTTCAGAAATCATGCCCATCATTTCTTAGGTATATACTAGGCTGACCTCCACGGATGCCTTTAGAAGCTTAGCCTCGCAATTCAACCCATATATGTCCCCTTGTAACATGTGCATCTTAATTGGAAGGGGTATATTAGTTAATAGGTTTAAAAAGTTATGTGGTGGGATGCGTCAGTTAGGAAATGTTTACTGTCGGCATTTATCAGTAAGAGATATGTGGGTCAGCCCTGGGATAAATTTATGATTACCCATCAAATGTTAGTTTGGGAATGATGAAAATCAGGATAATCCTGCTCTTCCCACAGTGGACTGTTTGGAGTCAGAAATATGCAAATGCAGATCTGAGAGTTCAACATGATCAGAATTTTTCTAGATGTCTAAGATAGCCATTTTCCTCTTATTAACAGCAGTTTGGTGACTCAGTCATAACGGTTTCTTTTTCACAGTTCTGGAGTCTAGAGTTCAGTTATGACCTTTGATTTTTGTCTTTTTGATAGTTTTAAGTGATTCAACTGTCTTCATGAGTTTCCCCTGGGCACTTGAGGTTTTGTACATCTCTAAAAACATGTTGGCTGAAGTGACCGATTTAAACTGTGCATGTTATATTGAATTAATCTTTATGTTCATGGCCCATATCATGAATGAAAATCATCTGTGAAAGACAAAATCATTTACCCAGTTAAAATAAATACATTTAATCCCACTTTTAAAAGAATTTCCATCTTCCTTCTAGGAAGGAACCATGGTATTAACTGGGCTACAGAAAAAACTGTAGTCTCTCCGCAGTTCCCACAATGTTTATCTGACTGTCCATATAAAGTCTGTATTTTTTGATAATTTATGGAATTAATTAAATTCTGAATAAAACTAAAATGTTACTTGCATATTTAACCAAATCTAGTGAAAGATGGCAACAGTTTAAAAAGACGTTGTAGTATATGGTAATGAAAGCCATAACTCTTTTCAACCTAGGTTTTATCTTGAATCCTGAGTTAAAACAGATAATAGCCATATACTAACAAAGAAAACTGAACAAAGCTAGCCTGGAGGCTTATGAGGATAAAGCCTTTATGAGGGTGATTTGTCCCTAGGGGTTGGAATGATGGCATGGGAAGTTCATTAATCACATCCTGGCCAAGACACAAAATAACTGTCAGGCTGGTAAGTGGGGCAGTTGAGGAGGAGGAGTGTTTGCCTTACTGCCTGGCTGGAGTGGGCTAACATTCAGTAGCAACATATCATTTTCTGCCCAGCCCATGAGGTGACATCAGCATTCTGGGGATAGGATCTTTGGGGAAAACCTCTGGCATGTGTGTCAGTGTATACAATACTGCCAGTCTCCAGCTCTGCTCTGTCTACAAAGTCTGCTATCCATTTTCCCTTCCCTCCTCTCCTGGCATAAACCAGGAGGACATCTGATGACCAACAGCATTCCCATCCCCATAACATCATCTTGGAGGGTGGGCTAGTACTAGGGACAGAAGTGAAGATGGAAGCCAAAAGCAAGTAGCTGATGGTCAAATGGCGGCATGCTAAAAGCAAGAAAAAAATAAAAGCATGTTTAATAATATACATTCAAACAGTTGAAAATGTTTAGGCTGATACGCCAGGCACAGGCCACCTTATTCCAGTCTTTGGGATACCTAGTACCGTGACAGGTTCTTGAGGTGGCCAATGTAGGGCACATTGTTTAGGCTTTGTATCCATTTATAGGTTCACACGTTCATAGGCAAGTACTAGGCTAGCTGCTCCAGTGGGGCTATTGTAGCTAGCCAGTTTCCCTTTTTGGTGTTAAAATTTACCTATCCCATTTGGACAGAGATTGGCCCTATCTATCTGATGGTCAATAATTATATATAACGCATAATAAGAATAACTGGGATCATACCATAGATAATTCGAGGGGACTTGTGCATGGGACACAGCATTAAGGAACTGCCTATGTCCATTAGTAGTGCAGGGGGCAGTCCAGGGGTAAATTTTCCATTTTCCATCCACAGATCCAAGTTGCTTTTGAATATGGGCAGGGATGACCTTTACTTAATGTGGATGAGGAGTCTGTTCCAGAACAGTGGTATCTCCTGCATGATATACTCTGTCCTTCCAAACCCATCTGTTGATGTTGCAGAAGAGGTTTATATCCCTAGTTTAAGCATTTCTGATGCCATTGGACTTGATGTGCAGTACGCCGATCAGTTTTGTGTTGGAGGATGTCCTGTATGCCAGACACAGGCCACTTCTTAGTAGCTTGCAAGATACACAGTATAGTGACAGGGCTTTTATTCAGTCCATGCAGGACATGTTGTTTAGGCCTTGTATCCTTTTAGTAAGGTATCTCTGTGTACAAATGCATGCCAAAAGGGCATTACACTCAACCACTGGACTAATTAGGGTTGGGTAAAGGATGACATGACATCCCTAGGTCTAGACGCAATCCATTTCTTTGTAAGTTGTGCAATACAATAGGATTTTCTTATGAGAATGGGCACATGCTCGTCAAAACTTAGTTTAGTGTCCATATAAGTTCCCAAATTTCAAACAAGTGGGCCAACTCATACAGGCTATATCAATGTGGTAGTTCCCCAAGATAGATTACTTCCCAAATATGTGATCATACATTTTTGGTATTTAGTTTCAGTCCACGATTCTGAAATCAGTAATTTCTTTGGGACAAACCTTCCTGCAGTATAGCAAAGTCATTTGAGAATTCAATGACTGCTCCCAGCTTGCATTCATCTGCAACCTAAGTCAGCCAAGAGCTAACTTCATTTTGCTAAGACAGTGGTCACAGAATTTTGTTCTGTGTTGCTGAGAGACTTTACTTACTGTAATTGCTTCATTCTGAAAAGATTTTAATTTGAATCTGTGAGAATGTATGACAAGTTCAGATATCTTGTCTGCTTAAAGCACTAAGTCTATTTAAGAAAGCTGGAGTCTGTGATTTTCTTTTTTTTTTCAAAACAGGTTTATTGTTTTAACATATAAGAGAAATATCATAACAATTTTATACAAGTAATTAAAAATAGGTATTATTATAATATTCAACAAAACAACTAAAGTATTTACAAAGACATCCACTACAATCAGATCAATTAATTAAACTAAAATACCATGCTATTGAAATTAAAATTTTTTTAACAAATTTTGTAAATTATCCCATACAATAAAATAAGATGTTTTTCTATTTGTTCTAGTCCTAATTGTGTTTATTTCCATATGGCACACTATATTCATAACATTTTTAAATTCATTGAACGAAGGAGGTGTATCTGAAATCCAATTTCTAGTTATTATTTTCCTAGCCACTGCTAGAATAGACCATAACAAGGGAAGCTTAACCTTTTTAACACTTTGAGGTACCGGTGTGTTGAATAATATAAGAGATTCAGAAATAATGAAATTATCTGTAAAAAGAGCCTGCAAAAATTCATTAATTGACTTCCAGTATTCTTTCAATTTTATACAGTCATAAAACATATGAGCCCAGTCAGCATTAATTTCTACATTACATCTCTTACATAGATTATCTTTATTATTTATTTTATTCATCATCAAAGGTGTATAAAAAGATCTATGTAAAAATTTCCATGTATAAAGTCTCCAGACAATGGAAGACGTAGTTCTATAAGCAGATTCCAATATATATTGTTTATCTTGTTGATTTGGTGGGTCCCCATTAATAGAAGTGAAATAATTCCAGTATGAATCTACACTGTAAAAAGTTTCTTGTCTGATAACTTTATGTATGTATGAAAGTTTACCTTTATCAGAAACTTTATGTTGTAAATTTAATATCAAGTAATCAATCAGTGTTGGAATAGATTCTTTAACAGTTATAGACATTAAATCTATTTTATTAATGAGATGTTGTCTAAAGGTCTGAACCTCTAACCAGCAAGTTTCTCTTAGATCAAATTCTTGTTTTAAGAAATCTAGATTTTTAACTTTATTATCAGATATCAACTGAAACCAGTACTTTAGATCATTATCTATAGCTAAATGAGTTCCTTCAGAAGTAGATGACAAAAGCATACCCTGAGTATACATTATAGGAAATACAATAAAATTCCATTCCCTATACTTAGGGTGCATGAATATAAAGTTACGATAACTAATAATAATATTTAATGGGTAACAAACCATATGTTTAGGTGTAATAGGTGAAGTACAAAATTCCTTTAGTAACCATAACATGGAGTTATTTACAATCATATTTTTATGTGTTAAGGAGATTTTCATGAAGTGTATACTAATTAGCTCCCAATAATCTTTCCATTTTGTGACATATCACTGATCTATTAATAAAGTAATAACTTTTACAATAGAAGAGATAGTATATAAATTAAAGTCTGGAAAATAAATACCCCCTTGAGACCAGCTATTAGTATGTTTCTTTAATGCAATCCTAGGTCTATTAGGTGCCCATAAGAAATTTAACATTAGTGTGTTCAGTTTCTTGATAATTATTTTTGTAGGTGGAAGTATTATTGATTGTATTAAGTATAAAATCTTGGGGAATATTATCATTTTAATAATTGTAAGTCTCTCCTCCATAGTAAAAAACATATTATTCCAGGTATTAAAAAGATTTTGTATATTAAGAAAACAGGTATTATAACTATTATATATAATAGATTTACTATCTTTAGATAGTATTATACCTAAATAAGTTATCTGACCTGAATTGGGTACATATTTAGTAAAATCACTAATGAGAATATTTTTTCGTGTATATATAGGTAGTATTTTAGTTTTTTCTTCATTGAATATTAAACCAGAAATACTTTTAAAATTCATCATGTTATCAAATAGAGACTGTATAGAAGAATTAGATCCTGCTTATGTAATTAGAACATCATCTGCAAAAAGTTGAATTTTGGATGTTGTATTTTCATCTATTTCAAAACCCTCTATGTCAGTACTGTTTCTGATCAAATTAGCCCAAGGCTCCATTACTAAAGTGAATAATAGTGGAGAAAGTGGACATCCTTGTTTTGTACCTTTAAGAATGGGTATTTTGTGTGAAACATATGTTCCTACCTTAATATAAGCCAACGTTCCTTTGTATAAATGTTCAATTAGATTTACAAATGCATCCGAGAAGTTTGTGCACTTCATTAAGGTAAACAGATAGTCCCAACTTACTGAATCAAATGTTGAACTTATATCAAGACTAATAAGTGTTAAATCTTTCTTTTTCCTATTTGCAAAATCTATTAATGTTAAAGTTCTTCTTATATTATCAAAAGTATTTCTATTTACAATGAAGCCTGTCTGATCTATATCTATAATGCCGGCAATGATTGTCTTCAATCTATCAGCAAAGATATTCATAAACATTTTATAATCAACATTAAGTAATGAGATGGGCTGATATGAAGAACATCTAGTTGGATCTTTATTAGGTTTTAAAATTGGCGAAATAAATGTATATTGCCAAGATGGGGGTTATTAACTCAGTTTGGGCCAAAATAAAACCTTATGTATTAATGAATATGTATTTTTAGAAAGGATTTTATATATCTCTGGTATAATACCATCATTACCTGGTGCTTTGTTTGATTTAAGCTTATTTATTTGTGTAATAACTTCTGTATATGAAATACTCTTGTCCAATAGTTTAATCTGTTGTTTATTAAGCTTTTTATTCATATTTGTGGTTATAAACTCCTTTATTTTATCTTTAGGTTCCATGTTAATATTATTATGGTTAATTTTGTGAAAGTGATTTCTAAATTCATCTAGTATTTCTGGTATACTAGAAACATTCTTCTTTTTCCTTAGAGAAAAGATTTCTTTGATATGGTTTTGTTTATTCAACCTTTTTGTTTTATTTTTAAGTCTATGTAAGTATTTGGGGCTTATTGAATAAGACAAAAACTTGTATTTCTCTAAAGTTATTTTAACTTTATGAGTTAAAATTTCTTTGCATTTCACATTTAGTTTGTTTATTTCTTCAATAACTTTCTTGTCCATAATATTTTCTTTATTATTATGTTTATAAGAGTCTAATTTACTTTGAATATCTAACAATTCCTTATCCCAAGATTTCCTTTTATTATTATACCATCTGATACTTTGTCCATATAGATATGATTTTAAGGCATCCCAAACAAACAATGGAGACTTCAGGAGTGTTATTTATGTCTAAAAAATGTTTTACTTCTGAAAGTATATATTCTTTATAGTCTTTTGGTTGAGTTAAGTATGCTGGTATCCTTTTGATCTGAACATTATGAGTATTTTTATCATGAATTCAAAAACAATTGAATTATGATCAGATATAGGACATGAAATGATTTTGGAATTAATTAAATCTGTTACCATCTGGTTAGAAATAAAGACCCTATCTATTTTTGAATAAGTTTTGTATCTGTTAGAAAAAAGGTGTATGGTAATGATTTTGAATCTATCTGATTATTAATATCATTCAAATGATAAGAATTAGCAAAATCCTTTAAATGTTTTGCATTAGATGTAATTCTTCTCTTTCCTATAGTGGTAGTATCACTTTCATGTAGTATACAATTAAAGTCACCAGCTAAAATAATATCTCCTATAGAGAATGATATGATCTTATCAAGATGATGTTTCACTGTATTAATACCAATTCCAGGTATCCAATATACATTAATTAAAGTGTAAGTCTTCCCATTAATTTGTATTGTAACCATACAAAACATTCCTTTGTCATCCTGATAAGACTTAATGGTTTTAGGAATGGGCATACTTTTATTCCATAAAATAGCCACTCCTCTTTTTTTCTGTGTGTGCTCTGAACTAACCAATACTGTATATTTGTTTGTGGCTAGTTTATCAATATCTTTTTTCAAGAGATGGGTTTCTTGTAGGAAGACTAAGTTGGCCTTATGTAAATTAATGTATCTTATTAGGCTTGCCCTTTTACATGGATTATTCAAATCCATTAATGTTTAAAGAAATTCCTTTTAAAGATGTCATTTGGCATTTTTAAAACTTAAGAATCTTATTATCAAAATAACAAGATAAGTAATGTTACATCTCCTCCTTTAGGTGTACCTTTAAATATAGCTGTATTTATTGAATCTCTTATGGGATTTCGTATAGGATTCAATTTTGTTTGTAGTGACAATGAATGTACAAAATATATTGTGGATGTCAAAACTATATACAAATAACAATGAACAAGTGAAAATAATGTAAGGATTAAACCTTGCATCCAGCCTGGAGTTATAAACTCCAACTTAGAGTAGTATTTACCACTCAAGTTAACCCCTACCCTAAGCAGCAGTCGTCAGCTACCACCTTATCAATTTAATACTAGTTATATTTAACTGAAGTTAACAGTTTTCAATTCAATTATCTAGCAAGACAAGACTACACATTTGGTAAAACAGCATCATATAAACTAAAATAAACCTTTTTCTTTTTTTTTTTTTTTTTTTTAAACTGTTCATACTACTATATACATCCATGTAATATAAAACACTTGTATTCAAATAGCATTCAAATAATCTTGATGTTAGAAATCAAGAGGAGAGAAAAATAAGTTCTAACATTCATTTAAATCAAAAACTTTGGCTAATATGATTCAGACATTACATATATTAGGATTCATCTGTTTTCTGTCATGTAAATACAGTTAACAGCTTCCAAAAAAAACCTTGAATTGCTTGTATATGAGCATTTACTCAAACTCATTATTGCCAATAGAATAAAATATTGTATTCATAGAAATTGTTATAAATCATACTTCATAGTTAAGCAGATTCTCAGAAACATTTATATACATATCTACATACACACACACACACACACACACATATATATATATATATATATACATACACACATACACACACATATACACATATACATATGTATATATATACATACACATGCATACACACACACACATACACACACACAAACACACACACACACATACACACACACACATACATATATATATCTGATCTCACTGAGTTGCATCTTTACTGAGCACCATCTTACATTGCTGTCCCTTCAATAAATCTGTCTGCTTTATATAAAATAATGCACAGCAAACACATTTTAGTAACCAGATTTTACAAACATGCTATACTACTGCTTTAAAATATATCACATGACAATTTCTTCCAGTATAGAGTTATAAAATTATTTATGCTCGTCAATCAGATGAATTAAATGAGTTATAGTAATGTATATGTTTGGGGCATTGGTTTTTAACACATATTATTAATCTGCTATTCCTGTATCTGTGATGTGTCAGTGTGATATCTAGGTCAAAGGTGAGACCAGCTGCTTTCAGCTTCTCTGTGAGAATTCTGAGAGTTGAAGCTTTTGAAGTAGCTCATGGACACTGTGCATGAGACAGCCCACATCCCAGATTGTCTCTCTTAACATTTTGGCGGGAAACTTATTAAAAACTAGTGACAAACATTCATTTAGCAGTGTAAATGCATCTAAACATGACAAAACCTTCACAATGCATTCTACAGGTTATTACAGACTCTATGTAAGTGAAATCAAGCCCAAAATTATTAATAAGTAACAAAACTCAACATTTTGTCCCAACTCAACTCCTATGCAAATCTTATTATTTACTGTGTCTATATGATCAAAAGCATTTCTATATATTAATAAAGAAAAGAAAAGAGTAGAAAGTAAAAGGGTATAAGGCAGAAATAAAAAAATGTAAGAGAAAGCTATAAGAAGTATATACAATAGAATATTACTTACTGTTTATATTAATAGAGTTAAAAATAAAACATATTATTTACTATTATTTAGTTCTAATTATTATTAGTTAAAGCATGACAGATTATTTACAAACAAGCATAAACAGTGTAATCAAGAAAGTATAATTAGGAATAGTATCTGAAGAACATATAAACTTTTTACAAGGAATAAATATGTTATTATTCTATTAATCATAATTTCATTACTCTTCTCTCCCTGCCCTCCCCCACCCTTTACCCACTACATAATCTAAATAGAATGTCATTGTTTAAACAAAGAAAAGAAGAAAAAGATAAAGGAAAAAAAATGTATCAAATTACTGACCTTATTTTTCCTCTTCAGAAAGAGAAACAAGTTAAATCACAGCTTGCCATTAAATCTCCAGATATTTTGACCAGTTATGAAACAAAACATTTCTTTGCACACAGAGAATAACTTTGATTAAATCTTTTTCAAAATATTTGTTGCTTCTTGGAAATGCAGGAACTATATTTAAAAAGATTAATAATAAAATAAAATGATGAGAGAAAAAAAACATAGTACAAATCATTTGTTTTTAGTCTCTTCTTCTTCTCTGAAGTCTTCCACGAAGTTTCAGTTGCCAGTCTCTTTAACGAAGGACTAGCCCATTCCATTTCTTCTATTTTTTCCAAAATCTTATTTTTTGATAAACAGTAAAGCAGAGTCTAAGTCATCGAAAATTTTAGGACCATCAGGAAGGAAGATTTTAAGCTTGGCAGGAAACAGAAGGTATGTTTTAAACTGTGCTTTTTTATGCTCCCTTATTAGTGGCAGAAAAACTTTTCTTTTAGCTAATACCATGGAAGAATAGTCATTGTCAAAACGCACAGTTGTTTCATTAATCTTAACAGGAGCTTTAGCCCAAGCAGATTTAAGAACCATCTCTTTATCAAAAGATGATAGACATCTAACTATAACTGATCTAGGATAGTTTTTGTTAGAGTTAGTATTAGCTATAGATCTATGTGCTCTTTCGATACCAAAAAAGAATGCTTCTGGTAAATCTAAAGTTTTAGGGAGCCATGTTGTTAAAAAAGAAGTAATATTGTTACCTTCAATATTTTCTGGCAGTCCAAAAATCCTAATGTTATTGCGCCTAGATCTATTTTCCAGGTCATCCAGCTTTGTTTGTAAATGTGTATTTTGTTTCAGCAGAAATTCAATGTTGATTTCCTCTTCTTGTATTCTATTTTCCATGTCATTCACAGCTTCTTCTATGCCTGTCATCTGGATCTTCTGTTGTTGCAGGTCCATATGTAACAAGTCTATTTGTTTTGTAGTTTTTTCTCTATTTTAGTATCCATTTTATCCATCTTAGCAGTAAGTTGCTGGACTATAATTATCAGAGACTGAAGTTCTTTCTTGATGCTGGAGTCTTGAGAATTTGTCTTACTGGAACTCATTTCAGACTGATAAACTGACAGGAAAATTTCCAAAGTAATTTCTGACAGGAATATTATTAAGATTTCCTTTCTTTTTTAGATACAGTTCAAGAACTATATAAAACAAACATATTTAGAAAGAAAATTACTTCAAAAATTAATTTTTTAAGTAATTAATTCCTGTCAATGTAATGAAATTGGTGGAGCTGAAGAAATCTGCTGCTATCCTGTGTTCATCCTTGGCCACGCCCCCCGAGTCTGTGATTTTCTGAAAGTTCAAGGGACTCACTTGATGGTTTATAAACATACAGAAATAAACATCAACCACTTTACTAATGATCATTAAAAAATATATATATCCTTATCACTTTGTACCATCTCTCTGTCCAACAATTAAGGCCATTCAGCTCCTAGACAAAACCTATGAACTTATGCAATATTTTCTATGTACCTAAATGATTTTAAATTTAATTACTTTAGTGCCAAGGACCCCCACATGGTCTCTTTCTATATGGATTGTTGTTACTATTCTTCCACGGCCCTTACAGTGCTACTTAAAGGTATATAAGGAACCTCTGTGAATGCTTACAATACTGTGGTGTTTTTGAGCTTGGTCTCTACATAGTTCACACTGGCCATTCCCTCATCAACTCACACAGTGCTGCCTATGCATGCATAAAGAAACAGTATTAACACTTAGAGTGCAATGGCACTATTTGTTAGACAAGTTTCTTCAAAGCTCATTTTGGCCACACCATCTAAGTTGTGTAGTGTTGCTTAAAAATACATTAGAAAATTCCAGACCGAGGAGATCTCTGCTTAACATACAAGGCCATGTCAAACCCAGAGCTGTTGCACATGCTACACAAAGAAATACCAATCCCTCAGAGCCATACGCTCCAGGGATCTAAACCTTGTCATCACAATAAACAAAACATGCTGGAGGGATAGACTCCTGACCCAGAGACTCCACAGACTCTGGAATAGACTGCCCATACATGTCAAGCAGAGCACCTCTTTGGCCCTCTTCAAAAGGAACCTTGATGATTTGATGGGAGAAAGGAAATTTACCCTGGGGATCACGTCAGTCGCCCTGCTAGACAGGGGTCCAGAAAAGTAAATAGTGTGGGAAAAATTAGCCAGGGAATTGTTATGGCTAGGCTAGGCTGTTATGTATAGGCCCCAGGGCCGATAGCCTAGTACCAACCTATGAACTTAATGAACCATAGGTACTTCAAGTGCTGTGTTACTGTTTTGAGCTAGTTACACTGCCTTTGGCTCTTTATTAGGAACATATGAACATGGGAACATTACTAGTCAAGTTGTAATAAGAACCAAAAAAAGCCTAGACGTATATTCCTTTAAACAGACAATTTGAGGTTTGTGCTTCCATTTTCAAGCACATAATAATTCTCACCTCCCAAACCAAGAAGGGCTGACATAACACGTGTATATTTAAGTCTACCCATCCAGTCATCCAGACTAGTCTTAAAGGTAGTGAAGATAGTACTTTGTCCTGTAGAGGTGTCTTAATTCATAGACAATGAATACACTGAGTTACAAACCTACATCTCTAAACAGACTTATTCATTTGTTGGTATAGAGTTATGTCCTTAGTGTGGGCATTTGTGGAGCCACAAAAAAAATATATATAGGTTGTCATACAGAACTGAGTTTTTCATGACATGAAAAGTGAGATGCAAATCACCTCTGCAAATTAGGAACTCATCTGCAGTCATGAGGGCACTGCAAAGCTGCCTGCCCCTGCTCTATGGTGGGTATGCACAAATCAGAATCAGTGTGAATGACAGAGGCTCTGTGGGCTGGGAATCCTGAGTAGATAGGGAGGGGGTCTCATTTACAGTGGGCTGACTTCACTGCTGCTGATGTGATTTATGACTGCACGTCCACAGAGGACTGTGATGCTGGCAGAGTGTGGGTACCCTCCCCACAGTATGGTTGCAGCAATGTCATTGGACTGTGCTATGCTCATGCTGTCATCATCATCCAGAGGATCCCTGTTGATATCTGGGACATAACAGCCAGTTGTGCTAGTACATACACAGCAGCACAACCCGTGAAAAACCAAATACATGATACCTTTGGAAGCACTCAGACATATACCTATAACTTCCCTGCCATGCATAATGAAAGAAGTCTGTATATATGCATATGTGGAGACCTACATACACCTTGATATTTGGGTTAAGTTGCAGCTCAGAAGTACCTGAAAAGACAGATGAGTAGAAGGTATTTTGTGAATCAATTCTCTTACCACACAGTGCACGGTACCATACAGATGTGTACTGGGTAATCCCTTGTGATATTCATGTGACCATTTCTAGGATAGCTCCTGCATGCAGTCCACTCACTCACACACACAAACACAGGAACATGCTATTGTACTCTGTCCCCATCACACAAAACAAAGGTGTTAAACATACTGTTTAAGTACATTGCCAGGCAAGTTTTCTGCGTCCAGTACTGGCATATCCATTTCCAGAGAACTAGTGTATTTCATTCTCTATTCCACTGAATTGTGTTTTTAGCAGTCTCATGTAAAATGGCACCCACAACTCTCTAACATGGTGCTCATAGTGTACTGTTTATGTTAATGAATGATAGTACACCCACTCACTCTCTGTCTTTTTTCATCTGCATGCAGAACATAGTTCACTACCACCTCCAATGCACAAAGAGGACCCTCTTCTTGTCTTTTACAATACCAGACCCTATACAGTGAGTGATAGAGAACCTTAGTGTACTCTTAGTTTATTTATTCAGGAAGGCATGTTTCCAAAATCAGACTGGACTTTATGAGGAAATCAATATATCTAGGAGGATCAAAGCTAAATCTGAAAGCCATAATCCTAGTGCTATGTATTTACTATGCAGTCATTTGCTTATCTCAGCACTATGATGGCCCTAAAACATATCTGATTAGCTTTTGGCTACATTGCACTATCAGCTCCTTCACATTTATCTTTGTGGAGTTGAAGAGTAGTTCTGTTATAATCCCAACAAATATGCTCGGCACATAAGTATGGCTCGACTGTTCTGTCCTAGTTTTGGATGGCTATTACACTCCTCTCTTTTATCCAGTTACAACCCATCTTCTTGTTTTGTTCCACTATAACTTGCATGCTGTTATTTGCTGTGTGCAGAAGCAATCAGTCATCACAGGAGTATCATCATTTGGGTGCCCAAAGCCCTTACAGCATTCAGCAACACTAGTTTCATCTCATACCATACTAAACCTATTTTACTGTTCTGCATGTGTTTCATGAACGCTTTCTACATGTTGTACTTGGTATATTTTGCTTTTAGTAGTCTGTGAACTCCAGCATTTACTCTATGTGCTGTTTATAAATGTACTCCTTGGTTCATGGTGCTCATAGGTCATTTTACTTCTCCACATCATATTCTCTTGTATATTTAAATGATACATTTCTACTAAATATTTTTATTTTACTTATGATTATGACAGCTTTTACCCATGTCTATTACAGCTGGCATTATTTTACATATTTACTACAGTCACAGGCATATCTATATCATAAGTATATTGTTTCTGCCAGCTTTTCCAAATTTTAGCACTGCTTCTCATTTCCAGTTCTTACTTTGTTTGCAATGCCCTTCTCCCACTCACAACTCACACACTACTTCCTAAATTCACTTTGAGTACTGTGGTGTTGTTCTGAGCTAGTTATAATATTTTTAGCACTTTATTTGTTGAAGTCATGCTGTTTATCATTTTAATGACATTGGAGAAAAGGGAAACTTAGCTGAGCATGTGATCTTAAATGATTAAATGTGTTAATTATGAGAATCGAGAGGAACAGCAGACACATTGGCAGCACTCTGCAGGTGATAAAAAATTATTTACTTGAATGTGTGAGAAGTATAAAGCGATAAGAGGAGGTGAATTTGTCTTGTCACACGTCATAGCAATTAAGCAACTGGTGACTGAAGTACAAAATAGAATGGAAGAACTAGGTAACCAGGCAAAAAAAATGTGGATCAGCACTTAACTGTAAAGGAGTAGTAGGCCAATAGAAAGAATGGGAAACTGAATGAAGGGTTGAATATGGCATTTGTTGTCTGTCAAAACTAAAATGAAGCAGTGTACAGGCTTCAGGAAGCTGTTACTCAGAACTGAAACAGTGCGTCACTTACCACTGAATATGTCAGAGGCATAACGAGGATGAATCAAATGGAGCAGCGATGCCATGTACAAAGTGATAGGTGACATGATCAGCAGATCCCAAGTGGTCTTCAGTGAGTACTGGCATTTAGAAATAAATACCTGCATTTGGAGTCAGAAATGAAGTGATACAGCTCTGTGTTTGTAGTATATATATAGCAAGCAGTTTCCTACAGTATAAAATGAGGACATAACTTTTTTCCTTGAATTAAAAGTTGTTTAAACGGCTATCTACACTTCTGAACGATGTCTG
The DNA here is from genome assembly GCF_019279795.1 of Protopterus annectens. Taxonomy (NCBI): domain Eukaryota; kingdom Metazoa; phylum Chordata; order Ceratodontiformes; family Protopteridae; genus Protopterus; species Protopterus annectens. Next base: position 340,662,820 of record NC_056749.1, read on the forward strand.
AGAAGACATACAGCAAACTTCAAGTTATTTTGCTGCAGTTTGTGATGGCATATGAATAAGGACAGGTGTTGAAGCTATCATCACAGCAAGGAAGAAAATTCACCGTAGCTGATCAGCTTGTGGTTCATGACTATTCAGATACAGGGTTTCAAAAGAGACTAGAGTTTATGGATATTATTACAGAATGCAGACAATATAATCTGAAATATTACCTGCCGAATTAAAAGTGTTTTCTACAGATAGCATGTTGACTTTTACTAACGCAGAGTAAATGATGGCTAAGTTAGACGTGGTGTGGATATAATTATTATGTGAAGTAAAGCAGACTGATTTTATAGCATCTAAATGTCTACTTGATTGTAAGTTCAGAATATTTGGAAGAGGAATGGGAGAAGCACAACAGTCAAACAGAAAAGGAAGATAGTTTGAATATGAAATGTTACAAACAGAAATGTGTGTTAAGACTTCTTTATTAAAGCTCTTTCTAATGATGAACCTGTGTTAAGATACAACTTCAACATTCAAATATTGAAAAAAAAAAAGAAAGCCAATTACTGATGCACTAATTCCACTAAAGAATGGTCAACAGGGGACACTAATGTTTTCAGATTTCATTTATTCCCACATTATGATGTTAGCATCTTATGGCAGGCAATAATTCTTGTGACAACCTATGGACTAAAGTAAATTAGGCAAATGTTTCTTATTGTTAATTAACTGGTTTGGTTGGTATTAGTAATATAAGAGAATGGGATACCAAATGGGGACGTTCCCACTTTATTATGAGACCACTGAAATAACTGTCATCTTTGCAACTGTGAAAGATATGTTTTATTTTATATATACATACATACATACACACATATATATATATATATATATATATATAGATATGTGTGTGTGTGTATATATATATATATATATATATATATATATATATATATATATATATATATATATATATAGGTATATAGAGAGAGAGAGAGAGTACATGCAGTCTCCATGCCAAGAAAGGGTTAAGTTCATAGGACCTTACTAGGCTAATGGCTCTAGAGCCCTTACAAGCCTAGACATATTTATCTTGAGTTGCCCCAAACCAAATGGTGGTTAGATGAATGAGGTTTGCATAGGTAAGGGTCTATGGTAGTTAATATCTACTTCCTCCATCCAGGAAGGACACTGGCACCACTCCAGGAGTGAATTTTCAGTTACCTAAACAGTGATCTAGGTTGTGTTTGAAGGAGGTCAGGGAGGGGCTCAGTTTCACATAAACTGGAAGCTTGACCAGAGAAGTGGCAGACTCTGGGAGATGTGCTTCTCTCTCCAACAAGACTTGTTCAGGTCAGAGGCTATGTTCGGTTCCCTTGAGCGAGTGACACTCTTGCAGTTTGCTTTATGAATGTGTAGCAGTTCCATCAAGGCTGGGTTATAGACAGGCACAGGTCATCCCTTACCTACTTATAAGGACAGAATACAGTGATAGGGCTTTCAGTCTTTCCACAAAGGACTTGTTTTGTGTACCCTGCAATTTCTTGGTGAGAAACTTTTGTGGTCTCTGCAACTGTTGCAGGTGTCTGATGAGATACATGCAAAAGGTAGCATTGTACCCAATTATTGGTCTGATGAAGGCTGAGTATAATAGAATTATAGCATCCTTAGATCTAGATGCAATGCCTTTACTTACAAGATGTTCCACATAAAAAGATTTCCTTACTACTTTGGATACCTGGTGGTCAAGGTTCAGATTGCTATCAACCTGAATCATGTTGCCCTGGGTCTACACTTAGAGGGGTGCTATCTGTAATGCAATTAGTAGGGGTATCAGCTTTCCCAAAGGGAATACTACTGATTTTTTTTTTTTTAAGTTTTAGCTGTAATCTGTGCCTTTGGCACCAATCATTTGTCTGTGATAACCCTGTCTGCGGTATATTAACATTGCTGGGGGATTCAATGATTGCTCCAAATTTTCAATAATCAGTTAACTTGGTCATCCACATGCCATCCAAGTTTGACTGGAGTTCTGAGAAACAAATTCTGAAAATTAAGGGACCCAGCACAGAACTCTATGGTACACCACTGGTGACTGGTCTTTTGCTAAAGGTGAAGTTACCTACTTTGATAGCATGTGTCCCGTCAGTTGGCTACCCATCTGGTAACGTAGTGGTGAATTCCCATTTGGGAGATTTTCTGTATAATACCTGAGTGGGAGATTGTGTCAAATATCTTGGCTAGGTCAAGATTTCCCTTGTCCAAGACCTTGGTGACGTTCTTGAAGAAGTCATCCATATTTAACAGGCATGATCTACCTTTAACAAATCCAAACTGGGTCAGGTCCAATGTGTGAGATTACTTATGTCCTTGTTAATATGGTGTATAATGATTCTTTACATGGCCTTACAGATAATGCTAGTCAAGCTTATGGACTTATAATTCCCAGAGTTGGTTGATGGGTCCCCTTTATGCAGAGGGATTACTGTTGCTGTCTTTCATTCTGCCAGACTATCGCCAGTTCTCAGACTGTGGTTCAACACTGATCCAAGTGGGTCTGCTAGGTTATGATTTAAGTGGTTTAAAAGGCAGCCTGGGATGTTGTCTGGGACACTGATGCCATGTTTTTGGCCTTGGAGAGGGCCAAGATGACTGGCTGTCTTGAAATAACAGGCTGAGGAATGGTGGCAGGTATACTTTGGAGGATGACTGGAAGGGAAAGGGGGATAAAGTTTTCTCCAAATATGTCAGCTAGTAGGCTGGCTATTACCTCCTGTTAAGTACAGCTACTGCCATCCACAACCAGTTCAGCACATAGCTGGGAATTCCCTTTTAGAATTCGGATATAGTTAAAGAATGCCTTTTGATTATATTTAGCTAGGGAGGCTAGTTTTGCTCTGTAATTGGCTTTGGTAGACTTGACAAGATCTGTAATTTGTTTGTTAAAGCTAGCGAGGGACTTCTTCCTCTGCTGAGCCAGTTCCAACTGTCCTTGGACATTAGTTTCTTTCTCTTGTTAAAGGTTATTTATACTTAGGGTCCACCAGGGTGGCTTGTTTTTTCAAGACCTGGTTTTAATCTGGTCAGGTACAAGCGATTCTATACAATTGCTTAAGTGGTTGTACAAGGCATTGGTGTACACCTCTGCATAGGAATCCATGTGATCTGCATTCGAGCATGTTTTGAAACTTCTTATACCGTCACTTAGAAAAGGTAATTTTTCTTTAAAAACTTCTTAAGCCTTTTTAGCTTGATGGGGCATCTAGTCTTATAATTACATCAAACAAGACTGATTTATGGTCAGATCTTATCATGGAGATCACACATGGAGGGGGAGCATGCTCTTCCATGTTACCAAGTACTGTGGTCCAGGACATTTGAGCCTCTTATGGGTGTGCTAGCTTTTCCAGAGCATTTGCACAGACAAAGTCCAAGAACCTCTCAGCCAGCATGTTTGTGGTTGTGTATGCTTCCCAGATGATGGTAAGATAATTAAAATCACCTATGAGTAAGGCGTTGGGCTGTATGGCAAGTGACTCCAGTAAGTCCAGGCATGCAGTTTGCTTTTCCTGTTTCATGGTGGAAGACCTATAGCTAGCTATGATGTGGTAGAGAGCTTTGCCAATAGTTAACTGGACATGGAGTAGCTCAAGAGAGTCATACTGTTTGACAAGTTTTGAGGTATAATTATCCTTAATGAAGATGAATACACTTCCTCCTTTGGTTCTGTCATGCTCTAGTTGTGGTCTGAATGTATGGAAGTCATTGTAGCCCCACACATCCAGGGTCCTTTCCACAACTTTGAATCATGTCTCGGTAACTGCACAGATGGCATTCTTCTAAAGTGAGGAGTGCTTCCAGGCAGTGCAGTTTCTTGTTTAGACTAGCATTAAGCAGCAGTACTTTTTTATTTAGAGAAGATTTTGTTATTTTGGGAGTTTGGTTATTTTGCAACTGCCTAAAAAGCACTATACGGGTGGCTAATACTTTTGCCAGTATCCAAAAGCCTAGGAGAGACAGGTACAGACCATCTTTGGCAAAGCAAAATGGCCTATCAACTATGTCTTCTCAGGCTGAAAGATATTGGATCCTTTTGGACTGACAACAGAAGCTAAGCCAATTGTTAAAGTCATTCATTTTTGTTTGTATTATGCCATCATCACTGGAGAAGCTAGAATGCTGCTTAAGGCTAGGCTTATACCTGCCTGTGACATGTAATCTGAGACTTCAGCCATATCTCCCTTGATATAGTCCAGTGAGGTATGTCTCAAGTCATTCACACCCACATGGACTATGATGGACTCCTACAGATGCTTGAGGTTCAGTGTCTTAAGTGCTTGAGTGAATTAACGAATCTTGGCACCTGACAAACAGCTAACCATAACCTACTCCTTATCCAGCCTGTTGAGGGGAACATCCATGTGACTCACAATGGAGTCAGCAATGACTAATAAATTAAGTTTTGTGGTGTTATAGGCTTATTTTTGAGACACTGGTGGGTTGGTGTGTGTGTGTGTGCGTGTTCGTGTTGTTACATGTTGTGGTTGTTTTTTTGCATGATTGTGTAAGTGGTTTCCATTTGGGAGGCCTCTCATCTTTTGGCAAGTTACTAGTCAGTACCTCCACATTTGGGTTTATGTGACATATCCTTATTTAGTATGAGAAGTGCGCATGTGCTGATAACCTATTTGTCCTTATGTGAGAGTCTTGCCTCCAATTTCTTAGTGTAACTACATCTCTCATGAAGTATTTGTTTGTTTCAGGAGTAAGTGGTTGTCGGTATACCTGAAACAATTGCTACATTGCTTCAAGATGCCCATGCCAATCAGGCTGGAGAGAAAAGATGGGAAACTGCCTATCACTGATAGTAGGCTCTTCCTGTACATTTATTAGGGAAGGGAATTGGTTAATTTGACAAGACTGTGCTGGTAACATTTTCAATATGATATGGATACCACTTTCTAATAAGTGTACTTCAACTATGAAACCTTTTACTCTTCACCAGTTATTATTTGAAAATTGATTAAATGTGTTTTACAACAAGATTAATTATCAGGAAATTAATTCCTTTAGGTTTGTTATACACCTACTACTTGGGTTAAGATGAAACCATGAATAGGGTTATTTCTTTGAGTAAAATGACTGCTTTTGAAAGTTTGTGAATGGGCAAATTCTAGTAGCACTCAAATGATGTTAATGACATCAATACAGATACATTTTATGAAACAAACATGATTAAGTGGAAAAAGGAGGGAGTATAAGAATTTTTTTTTTTTTTTGCGCTTTGGCCATGATCCTCATATGTACTCAAGATGATAACTGGAAGTGTTACATTAGTGAAAGTGTGAATGGAAAATGGTTTACAGCAGTTGGGCCAAACTTGCTTAAAATGTTAATATTAAAAAAATAAGTAAATAAAAATAAGAATGTCCATCCAGATGTTGATTATACCTAGATACAGGCAGTCCCCGGGTTAAGGACGAGATCTGCTTTTTAGTCTGTCAAGTCAAATTTGTATGCAAGTCAAAACAAGTACATATGGCTGTTATTAAATGTCACTTAGTCAAATGTTTGCCTAAGTCTAGTATTTATTTTACTTTTCTTTGCATAGAAAACACTTTAGAAACACTTCCAAATAAAAATCTTAAACGTAATAATGTATACTGTAGTAATAACAATACTCTAAGTAGAGTGTAATAACAGTACAGTAACTATGTTCATACACTACAGTACAGTAGAACATTCCATACAAAAAAAACATGTATGTTAAACTTAGCTCTTTTTAAGCTTCATTTCACATTTCTGTACTACAGGCATCACCACAAATGTTTTCCACTCTTTCCTCAACTTTCAGGCCTCTGCCAGACCACCTACTATCACCTAGACCCTAGTGAGGCACGATGATCTTTCCCATTCTACTGTACAGTACAGTAACTGCTTCAATACTCTACTGTACAAAAGAGTGGTCTTGATAAAATTAGATCACCAATACAGTGATCTCTTAACCAATCGGATCTCTTGTTCTCCATGAAGGTGGAAGTAACTGCTAACAAGATGTGCAAGCAGCTTCACAAATGGGGAAAACAGGGAAAAGGAAAGTACAACATAATTCTTGATTTTCAAAGTAAGATTTTGGACAAATTAATGATTTTTATTTATTTTTATGTTATTTCCACCATGAAAGGAAACTTTTTTTTATAGGATCATAGGTAGGTGCTAGGCTATTGGCCCTAGGGCCTAAATAAGCCTAGCCAAATGGTACCCTGGCTTTTGCCAACCAAGAAAATTTTTTTTCTGTACTCCTGTCAAGCAGAGCCACAGAAGTGATCCCCAGGGTGAATTTCCTATCTCCCATCCAATCACCAAGATTTTTCTTGAAGAGTGCTAATGAGGAGCTTTGTTTGATATAGATAGGGTAGGCAGTTTGTTACAGAGTACGGGAAGTCTCTGGGACAGGAATATATCCCTCCAGCATGTTCTGCTTATTGTGGTGACAAGGTTTAGGTCCCTAGAGCATGTAGCTCGGAGGGATTGGGATTTCTTTACGTGAAACATGGATTTTTTAGTATGTTGTTATTTGAAATGTTAGCATTTAACACCTGTGTTTTGATACTTGTATATGTTAAGTCAACATGTACTCACACACAAATATATATATATATATATATATATATATATATATATACACACACACACACACACACACACACACACACACACACATACATATCACACAAACATGTGCAGTGAATGGACAATTACAGATGTTAACATTTTGAGAGGGTCAGAATGCCTAAACATCTAGAAATAAAAGATTTGTTATTTTATACATGTGCGTATGTCTGGGTGTAAAAGGATAAGAGTTAGGGAAGGGGACAGGTGTACTAAAATTCAAGCTAACAGTAATGGTGTGGTATATTTGTGTGTGTGCCTTATTTTGTGTTAGAAATTATGGCATTTTGTTGTAGGTGAGAACTTACTGAGAGGGCTCTTCCTGGGCAAGAATGTTTTGCTAGAAAGTATTACAGACTATTTGCTAAGGAAACATCTCTAATGCAAACATTTGCTATAGAAAGTCTATGAAATTTGAAACCATTCATTTGCCATGATGTATTTTTCAGCTATTAATCCTAGAAATGAACTATTAAGGGAGAACCAACAGGCCTTCTTGGTCCTAACAATCTTTTCACTCATGAATGTCACCGATATGATTACTGCACTGTCTATGCATGAGAAGTCTTTTGTAGCAGAATTCTGCACAGCATATAAATCAAACTACATGTAAACAGATACATGTCAGAGTAGTCTAATATTGCTTATTACTTGTAAGCTTTGGTTTTCTGCCATGTTGTTGCACTGTGATGTTATACTCATAAAAGTAATAAAAGGCATTCTTAGAGAAAAAAGTTTAAGGCTAGACAAACAAAGATGGAAGGCATAAAGGCAGTCATAGAAGACAGTCATATCAAACTACACTGAGATTTACTAGCTAGACACATTTATATGCAAGCAATCAGTTCTTATGCAAAATTCATATAAAACTAGTGAAAGAAGGTAAGGTTTGCTGGACACAGATAGTACATTTTTTAGCTACTGCGATAACATTCAAACTATTCTTGACCTTTCAATGCCATGGCGAAAAATTACTGATATCCCTGAGCAAGTCTTTAATTTAATTTTTCAAATGGCAAAGGATGAAATAAATGGTATGCATTGCAAATTGTTACAATGCATTTTTCAGTCAAACTTAAGTAACTCAAATGTATATCTAACTTAGAACATATGAGAGTCACAAATCAGAGAGGAAACTGCAATGAGCACTAAAATTCTTAACAAGAGAGTCCGGATAAAAAGCACTGCTCCAGTAATCACATTCATTAGCTCAGCATGCAGATGTCTTTGTCTGGTCAGGCATACGTGAGAGAGTATACATGTTGACAGACTGGGCCACATTTACAAAGCTGAACTTGCATTTGTATCACATAAGCCTCTTCCCTTCCCTTGTATTGCTTCCTCAGACCACTATACTCTATACGTACTGCAAATATATATGACTATATCTCACCTTACACTTTACACATCACTTCATCTGTTATGGCTGCTTGTTGTTTTATGTTTTTGGCTGTATCCTGCTATTTTTTTTTAAATCTATTGTTCAATGGAGATAGCGAAGTGCTACGCATATATTTTTCTATTGTAGTATAACACACAACTCCTTACCTTTAGGCTAGGGTTGTAGTTGCAGAATACTCAAGGTATCACTCTACTATGTGCATGTCAAATCCGTTAGCTATATAATTAGAATTTGAATTATTTAAACAAATATACTGAGTTCATACACAAGATGATGAATTATTTGTGTATGTTTGCTTACAGTTTGATACCCTGGACCAAACCACAAACTGTTCATAAAGATTTTATAAATTAAAAATTCATTCTTTATAATCCTCTTTTCCTCCATTTAGCTGCTTATTTTGTTATACCTACCCAGTTAAAAAAAGACTGGAAGCAGATGTTCACCAGTGGTTTATACTGATCTGCAAAATCTAGAAATGACCATTCTGTATTGTGTACAACAAAGAGCTCTCGGAGACATAACGGATTCATTAGTGATGGCTGATGCCTGGAAATCATTACAGATGTATATCAATGAGTTTGATTCCCCTTGTTCTAGCCCACAGTTCTGTGTCTGGAATAGTTTATCATCATCCATGGCCATCAACTGAAACAGATCGATGTAAAACTAAAGTTAACCTTAGGCATTACATGTTAGTGGTGTGTGAAATATTCCTAATGGTACAATCATAATCAGCTACTCCAGGAAAAGGAGCACCAAATTCTTTACGTTGTTTTGAAGTTGGTCAAGATAAACACTAGGTTTCTTAAAATATGCAGATATGTGGTATTCTGGGGATAAAATACTCCCCAAAACAGCCCTTAATAAGAACTCATATTCTAGATATCCCAAGTGTGTCACGTTATTCCTTTAGTATTTAGCTTTGAACTTTAATTACAGTTAAGTACATGTGGTCCAGTAAAACACAATATGACAGTCTGAGGGACAGCCCACTGCAGGCCAGAATAGTCAGATAATATAAAAAAAAATGGTAAGGTTGGATTTCCTGTGTACTCAGCACTTTCAACAATAAATACTACTTAAGTGATTTCATTCACAAAAAATGTACAGAATGTCTTCAAACAAAATACAATTACATCATTAATAATGTACAACTGTTGTCAGCTACATCATACAAACATATACACATATAACATATTTGAACTACAATTAATAATTCAATGGTCTCATATTCAAAAACAGAACCATTTAAGCAAGGATGCCTAAAAGATCTGTTCTACCATGTAAACTCATCTTTCTAACAAAACTTTTAAATCCCCATATCTTTTATCATCTTTCCATTTTTCCATTAAAAAAGTTTAACTTAAAATGGTGACACTTCTCACTATGTGTGTATTATATCTTTTTACCTTTTATGTTCTGCTACTCCCCTCTTCTAAAAGCAATTGCATGCAATGTGCTGTGCATAATAAATCACATTTTAGTTTGACTTGCATACATCTTCCATCTGATCATACTCTAACATTAAAGCACAATTTTATTGTAAAAGTTGTACTCCACTTAAACAGGCACTGTTCACATTTAAAGCTTGACTGTGGTTCACTGTACTTTTAAGTCAAGACCATCCAACTCCTTGTTACCCTTGTCTAAAATATTTTGAAGCTTACTAGCCTTCATATACTGGAAGCAAAATTAAGTACTTCTCATTTGGCTGGTTGTATATTTTCACTACCAAATATTATATTCCAATGTATCTTCTTAATCACTTGTGAAGCTACAGTGTATGTACCAGCTATAGATATTTCACTTTGCTTACCCACTTTATCTTTTTCATGTTGCTTATCCTCTCAGGTTTTGCCACTACCCTTACTTAATATTACCTCTACAAATTCAATAAGATAACTCCTTTCCAAAAATAGAATACCACTTTATACACATTTTTGCTTGAAATTCCTTATTATTATCTTTTGTTAGTCTTGGTTCTCGTATAAACAATTCTTCACCACATTCTCTTTGAGATGAAAAGGGTACATCCTACTAATGGAAAGCCCTTTGGCTCAACATTTTAAGGTTCATCCCAATGGTGATCCAGAAGGCCTGACTGCTACTATTTTAGAATAGATACAGGAAGGCATCAATAAGAGTGATATTAGAAACAAATTGTTGTATAAGGAAATGGTATTTATTTTAAAGTACAAGACTTTAATTTGATATGTCTTCAACACAGATTGCTGTTGGAAATATCATTTGAATTTGCTGCTTTAAATGTGTGTTTGTAATGCAGTAATAGATAATGGAGTGATTAGTTGTTTAAGTGTTTAATGATTAATGATTGAAGTGACTGCTGGGTATAAAAGGAAGGCTTTTGTATTTTTTAATTTACCGAAAGGTTTTGTGAAGGTGAGGTTCTAGAGGGCAATTCTGCAATGAATTTTACATTGGCTATATCGTGTTTTTCGTGTTGTGCTTACACATCCTACTAAAGTCTGTGTGCTCAAAGCCATGAACTCTTTTCCTTTATAGCTTGGCCAACACATTACTGCCATTACTATCATTAGGAAGGATTAGATCCAAATAGTTAAAGTCTTTATCACCATACTTTATCTGAAATTTTTTAAAAAATTACATTAATTTGAATAATGAAATTAATATCTGCAAATACAGAATTCCATACAACAAAAAAAGTCATCTGTAAAGTGATTATTATTTTATCAAGGGTTTAAAGGAGTATCCAAAACCAAAGTCATCACCCCAGTCTCCAAAAACAGGTTTACAAAATTGGGTACACAACCGGTGAAAAATTTCTTTAATCAAAACATGCACACGTGTGTGTGTGTGTGTTTATATATATATATATATATATATATATATATATATATATATATATATATATATATAGCACTATATACACACATGTCCAAGTGATAAAAGAATGATACAAGAAGAGCAAAATCACACAACGCTGAGCCTTTACATTGCTGAAATTAAGAACAAAAAGTTCTGCTTTTAAAACTGCTTCAGTCCTTCAAACACCAAGATCAGTATTTCCATTAACAGTATCAACCATCACCTTCTTAGAAGTATTGATCACAGGTGTCTTTCTCACTACTACTACCTTTATTTTCAGTGCCAATTTTTATCTAAATCAGATTTTCCCATGTCTCATTTTAGCACAAACATGAGACATTTGTCTTTATGCCATATTGTAATAAGTGCCACCTTAAATTCTACCACCAGTAGTTCACCATTTAAAAATGCATGAAGAAATATAGCAAAGTACTTAGTAATGCAGATTCCAGAAAAATCCAGCGCAAAGTTCAATCTACATGAAAGTTTAACATTCACATTTTATATTTCAAACCACTGTGCATATATATGCATATGTTCTGCAGACAATACATGCATTCAGCTTAGCACAGCTAAAACTTTAATCATGGAAGTATGTAACCAAATAATTAAAATATTCTAAATCAGGTAATCTAGAAATGTGGTATATGACTTAGAAATAAATAAACTACTACTGGTAGTACAGAACTCTTAGCTCTTGGTTAAAGTCCACTCATAGTGTTCAGCCCTTCTTTAAATGACCTTTAGTGAAAGAAAACAGCAGTCCACAATTGTAAATTAAAGAGGACAAACAGAGATAATACATAAGTGGAATATCAAGAAAGTTAAAAAATTTATAAAATATATCTCACATGAATTATATCATCATGCTACTATGAAAAGGTGGTAAATTACTTTACAGTTCAGCTAAAAAGAAAAAAAAATAAACTACCACCATAAGGAAAATACAACAAATTAATTTTTTACTGCCACTGTTGTGTTTTCTTCCACTAAGCTTAATAGCTTATTTAGCACATTATGCTTTGACATCATATAAACCCAAGAGAAAACTGTCATGTGACATTGCAGCTCTATTGTGATGATAACATTGATATTGCTGATCTAAAAAAAGTAAATTACATCATACAATCTATTCCGTGGATGATCAAAATAACCTAAAGTGTAATCACAAGCTGATAATTTTTCGATGACGCTCTCTAAATGAGCAAACTCGGGAAGGAAAATCAATGTATTGAAAAAATGCCATTGCTAATACAAATGAAAATGTGATACAAAATTAGTGTAACAACCACAAATATATAAATATCAGAGAATTAAAAATGCATCACTGACACAATTTGAACAACAGAGAACAAAGTGAGGAATGTTTCAGTAGAATTAAATTTATACTACTAAAAAACAATGTTGTTGTCTATAAATGAATCATCTAGCTGTGGTTGGAGTGAGTGGCTAGAAAAAAGTGCTCTTTCTAACATAGAAAAATTATAAAGTTTGGAACCATAAAGGAAATAAATCTGAGAAGACATCCACTCTGAAGTTAGAAGAAACATTACAGAAAATGATAGCAATGGGAATTGAGCCAAATGAGGGAAAACAAACAATAGAAATTAAAATAGTAATACAAATACTATAACAACTAAGGTCAGAAAAAAGCCCCAAATATAAAGTTATAGATCGAGGGAATTGCTGGAAAACCACATGACCATAACATGAAAGGTTAAACAAAGGTGAACTCAAGATGAAAAGTTATAAGCCAATAGTGGCACCTCAGAATAGCTGAGTATATAAAATGACGCTCAAAAATGTATAAAAAATCTGCCAGATGCAGAAAAAGAATTGGGCAGTCTCTCCTATGGTAGTCACATCACCACAGTAGTCAGGAAGCCCTTCTACATGGCACACCGTCATAAAAGGGTTCTCATCCAGGAAAAAAAAGAGGTCATTGTTCCTCTCTACTCGACACTCATTAGACCCATTATAGAGTACAACGCCCCTTTTGGAATGTACTTCCAAAGACATCTGCAGCAGCTGGAAAGGCCAAAGAAGTGCCTCACAAAGAGGACTACTGGCCTCAAACAAATGCCCTACACTGACCACCTCAAAAAACTCTAGCTTTACTCCATAGCATATCGCCTACTCCGAGGTGATCTCTGCCTAACATATTAAGCTATGTCAAATCCAGAGCTGTTGGACATGCTACACCTAAAAAAATCCCAATCACTCTGAGCTACATGCTCTAGGGACCTAAACGTTGTCACCACAATAAACAGGACATACTGGAGGGATAGATTCCTGTCCCAGAGACTTCCCATACTCTGGAACAGTCTACCCATCTATGTCAAGCAAAGTTCTTCATTAGCACTTTTCAAGAAAAATCTTGAGGAGTGGATGGGAAATAGGAAATACACCCTGGGGATCACTTCTGTGTCTCTGCTCGACAGTGGCACAGGAAAATAACTTTCTTGGGTGGCATAAGCCAGGGAACCTTGTTGTCTAGGCTTACGTAGGCCCTTGGGCCAATAGCCTAGTATCTACCTATAAACCTAAGAATGTCTGCCTTAATACAGAACTAGAACCAGGGTTTCATTTTCTAGTTGGTGTTGATTCATTTATAATGTTTACAGTGATTCTTTGAAGTCTCTTTAGAGATTTTTGTACAAAATGTGCTAAAAATAATATACTAAAATCTGTGCATACATTACAGTACGCAATGTGCCAAGAATTTTACATTGGACACTGTACAAGCATAATACAAGAGCAGTTAAAATGCTTTGGAAACATGAAACACGAAGTATTACAGAAAGAAAAGAAATAGTACTTAAGTGGAACATCCAATATCACCTATTGAGAATAAAGATGTAAAACTACTACTAGATTTTATAGGTATGCAAAAATTATAAAGGTAAGCGGATTCTGAAAAGTTACTCTAGTGACTACAGTGCCTCATGTACAAACATACACAAAAATGAAAGAATAACAGGATATTAAAGAAGTAACCATGACTATTTGGTTCAGTGATATTCAGCCAGTTTTAGTAATTCTGGGAACAACTAGGTTAACAATCCCACATAACTTCATAGGTTCATAGTTATATGCTAGACTACCAGCCACCATGACCTTTATATGTCTAGCCATGCAATCCAACCACATTGTGTTGCTATGTATCACAGGTATTATGTTACTTAGGAAACTTCTAGAGTTGCAGGAGTATGTTAGCTTGGGCATTACTTTCTATTTCTGTCTATGACAGATATGGAGGCAAGACCATGGGTGAATTTCCAATTTCCTGTCCATTAGTCAAGGTTACACTTAAATAGGGCTAGGGATGGACTCTGTTTCACATGGATGAGGACCTTGTTGTAGAGCATGTGGAATTTCTGACACACACATGTCTTGCCAGCATGTCTTATTTAAGTCACAAGCAAAATGTAAATACTTGGATCTAATGGGTCTGTTACTGTTTGTTTTGGCTGACAAGCAAAATGACCATCAGAGCTAGATCTGAGGATGCTTTGTATTCCAGGCATAGAATGCCTCTAATAACCTGTTGGAGACAGAGTATAGACAGATAGGGCTTTAATACAATCTGTATAAGACGATGTGTTTATATCCTGGATTCTCCTGGTAAGTAACCTTTATGGGTGTTCCAACTGTTGCATATGTCTGGTCAGGTGCATGCTGAAGGGGGCATTATACTCAAACATATATCTGATGAAAACCAAATAAAGTGGAACTATGACTTCCTTATACCTGGGTGCCATGCCCTTACTTAAAAATTGGGCAACATAGACGGAGTTTTTTTTACTACCTTGGCCACATGTTGGTCAAATGTCAGATTACTGTCTACATATGTTTCCAGATCCCTGACTATTGGATCAACTCTTAGGGGTGTCTTATTGATGGAGTAATTAGCCTGAGTGGCAGTTTTCCCAAAAGGCAATAAAATGCATTTCTTGGCACAGAGTTTTAGTCACAACTTTGGCACCAGTCATGAATGAAAACCCCATTCAAACGCAATGCTGAAAACGCTGGACGTTGTGGAAAAAAAAGAAACTAATAATATTTTGAACTTCATTTATGCTCTAACATATTAAGAGTCTGCTGCAGCAATCCATATAAAAAAGAATTAAAAAAAACATACCTAGTAAGGCACAAATAGTGTTATAACTCATTTCAAAAGAAGCTTATCAGAAAACACTTGCCCCTACTTTGAAATTATTTTAGTAAATCCTTACTGTGATCCTCATATTTGCACATGATCTGCCATACCAATATTTATTATATGTTTGCTTAGTAGAATTATTTGAAAAACTCAGGAATTTTATTAAATTGGTATATCATAAATATTATGGCTTAGAAATTGTTTTGTTTGACTGATTCACTTCAAATTTTAAATAACTAATTTAAAATATCTCTTCATATGTCTTTTTCCCCACTGAACAACAGCTTAGTGCCCTTTTAGGTATTTGTTTTGCTTACAGTGATTACATATTTTGAACACTCAGTATTTTTCCATTATTTTTAAGATGTTGTTCACAGCTCCCCTTAAAAAGCTCATTAGCCTGAAACAGAACTATGGCAACAAACAACTGATTACTCAGTCATTTCACTCATTCAGCTAACCATCAAAGGAAGAAAGAAACAAAGAAAAGTGAATAAAGAACATAGAAAAATAACTTTTTGTTTTATTCTTAAGAGGTTTCATGGAATTATTTTTAGATTAATATCATGATATGATCAGTTGATTAAGAGGGTATTTAAAGTGTTTAATGTTGGGATAACAGAGTTTTGAACAACTTTTTTGTGTTATAGATGAAAGTGTTTAACTGTGTTAAAGGTCAGTTGTCAGCAGTGATCTGTATTGGCTTTGTTTTCTAGATTATGGTATTTTATTTCATCTGCCTTTGTTCCACTTTGTATGTCTGATGAAATGTTAGTTCTAGTCATCATTTCCAGTGGAGATATCATCCCATGATCTGTTTTCTACTACTTGCAGTTATGGTATGAATGTAAGTATACCCAGGGATTTAACCAGGGTTTTGATCAAACCATCAAGTTATATTAGGTCTTTCAATGTTACCCCTGAACCATACTAGTAGTCAAATGCTGGAGATGCTGGAAAATACGTGCTCGGTATAAAAGGTGCTGGAAGTTGCAATGAAGGGACTCAATGTTCCTTTTTGTCTCATATCCACCAAGAAGAATGGAAGTGTTGACTACAATCTGAATAATGATTCTTGGTTAAATACTTTGTTTCACTGGTCATTCTTGAGAGATTAACAATGATTGTACATCTTCAGCATTTGGAGAAGAAATCATTAAGATATCTATCTCTAAAATTGGGCAATGTGTTTTTTAGAGAATGTGTTAAGAAAACAAAAATCCATAAGGCACTCAAAATTTGGAAGTATTAGTTTTACACCATGAGTTACTAAAGTTGTTTGATAGGACGGAACTGGACAATGTCTGTTTTTAATAAGAGCTAATAGTAAGGCTATGGGGTACATTGTCTCAGGATATTTAAGTTTTGAATGACATGACTCTGGCGGACTTATTTTCTACTTAGGAAAGGAATTTAAGGGTATATTTACTAAAGATGAGAAGTGCTACTAGTCAGTAATAGCTCCAAAGACATGAAACTTGTAAGCAATGCTAAGGATTAGAAAAACACACAACATTCCAAAAATAAAATATTAGTAAAAATGCGTACATGCAAATATTTGAGGAATATAGCAATAACCCATGCCTGGGTGTGGGTAATGTGGGATTTACCCACGGTTGGCGTGATTTGACCAAACAAAGACAACCGTGGTAAATCCCGCATTACCCACACCCAGAAGTGGGTTATTGCTATTATACTATGACATTATTTAAGAAAAGAAAGAATTACTTTTCTTAAATAATGGCATTGTACAATGCCTCTTTGCTGCCCTTCCGCAGCTGTCTGGTATCCGCGGCAGTTCTGATGTACTGCGCATGCCTACGCAGTACATCAGAGCTGTGGCCAAAAGCGAGAAAGCAAGATCTCTGTTGCTTTGTACTGTTTCGTTATGTTAAATGGATTTAACATAGCGAGACAGCTTTAAAATAAGCAACGGAGATGTCCGTTGCTTATTTTAAAGCTGTCACGCTAGGTTAAACCCATTTAACATAGCAAAACAGTAAAAAGCAACAGAGATCTTGCTTTCTCCATTGCTTTTTTTTTTTAAACCTGTCTCGCTATGTTAAATGGGTTTAACATAGCGAGACAGCTTTAAAATAAGCAACGGAGTTCTCCGTTGCTTTTTTTTTAAACCTGTGTCGCTATGTTAAACTCTTTTAACATAGCGAGACAGTGTTTTAAAAGAGACTTATACTAATGGAAAAAGTCCGGGTGACCGGACCTTTTACCATTAGTATAAGTCGATTTTTTGGAATATTAATGGGGGGTCATGGTATAATGGGCAATAATGCCCTTCTAGGCTGCCAGTTGTGACAAGAGTAGAATAAGGGTGAATTATCTGGTGACAGGGGGTGTTTTTTTCCCTTAGAGGATGAGACAGACTGGTATGTTGAGTATCAAATCAGGATACATGGCAGACAATAGCCAAATCCCAAATAATGTCTTATGCAGCACACCCAAACAGAGGCCAGGAATGTCTTAAGAAGCATACTCAGAGGCCAGGAATGTCTTATGCAGCACACCCAAACAGAGGCCAGGAATGTCTTATGAAGCATACTCAAACAGAGGCCAGGAATGTCTTAAGAAGCATACTCAGAGGCCAGGAATGTCTTATGCAGCACACCCAAACAGAGGCCAGGAATGTCTTATGAAGCATACTCAAACAGAGGCCAGGAATGTCTTATGCAGCATACCCAAACAGAGGCCAGGAATGTCTTATGAAGCATACTCAAACAGAAACCAGGAATGTTTTATGCAGTATACCCCCAACAGAGACCAGGAATGCCTTATGCAGCATACCCCCAACAGAGACCAGGAATGTCTTATGCAGCAAACTCCCAACAGAGACCAGGAATGTCTTATGCAGCATACCCCCAACACAGACCAGGGAATGCCAATGTGGAAAGAAAACAGTTAACAAAAGTACTTGCAGGGGGTTTGTAGAAAAATAAATGTAATGTGTTTAATTTCAATACATTTGGATTTATGGATATTTTTCTTAGACGGTTTTCAAAAGGTTTCACTTTCATGCTGAGCTCTAACTTTAATTAGATGGGCAGACTAATTGGGTTCAATATTTTTATTAAGAAGTTGAACTGAAGATTGTTTTTTCAGTGTGCTACTGCTTTACGGGAGTCTGAAATTAGTTTTTCTTTGCAAAGATTGAGCACATACAACCCCCCCCACACCCATCAGTTACATTTGAAAAGTTATGTGAAATGGGCCTTAAAATACTTTTATTTAGAAAATCCTGCTTCTAAGCTTTTTAATATTACCAGTGAAGAAAATATATTGCTGCATAAATTAATCCAATACATATTTTAAGTTAAGCTTCTTTCTTTTATATTAAGGTATTAAATTATGAAACCAGATAAAGACAGAGGTATAGCAACGATTGATTCTATGAACTATTCCATTGTCATCTTAACAATTTTAATAGAAGATGTATATTATAAAAATGTTTCTTTAAATGCCATTAGCACTGTTTTTTTTTAAATTTATCTAATACAGACCTGTCAGTCATTGATCTATTTTTGCAGAGAGTTAAAGGCAATAAGTTAAGTATTCCTTGACAGTGAAATATCCCATTATACCACCATTTTGGGGATTTCTAAAATACATAAAAATTTGGAATATTTTTCATTTAGGCCTGTAGTTGCTTCTGCTGGTATGATAATTGTACTCCTTGTAGCTTTTGTACAGTTAAAATGACTAGATTTTTAGATAACAAGCCATAAGTTTTAAGTGATGCTTAGCATGTTTTGAAGTACCTGTCTAGAGAATGTATTAAGACAATATTATGTTTGCAAAAGATGACATTAAGGTATTATATATTTTCAAACCACATGATGTTAGGTTGGAATAGTTCTTGGAGGCTTTGATGCATGACGCCCAAGTAATACTGATACCATTTTTTGGAAGTGGAACATTTTGACCAAAAGAGAGGTCAGGCAACATGGTGATAGACTGGCCTCCATTTGATGATAATATTATTTTATGGTTCTTGAAGCTGAAAGCTATATAAATCTTCTTTTATACCTCATCTTAATACCTGTGATTTTTGAATGATATCTGCTGTGGTACAGATATGGAATTGGAATCAATTTTGAGCTACTGGAGACTTCTATTAATTCTTAAATTTTACCTATAATTATAATACAGGAAGCATTAATTATATCTGACTGAACTAATTAAAACAGGGGTAAGTAAAGAAACTGTTTCTACTATATACAGGAAACCTACATTTTGAAACAGTTACCTCCCTTTTCCAGTAATCACACCTTATAGCAAAAGACTGGTGTGAGTAAATGCCTGATATTTAGGCTGCATTCACTAATTCGTGATGACAGGTTATTTGAAAATGAGTTAACTATTTTGAAATATATGTTTTTGGAATGGCATACCCCTTGGAGTTGGTAGAAAATAGAACTACAGAAATAACAGGTAGGAGATTAGCAGACCAACAGACTGTTTTAAATAGAAGGAAGAGGCTAGTAATACAGAATATACTAGCTCCACAGAGATTATCATTTTGCAATAAATAAATTTAATGAGATTAGTAAAGTGATGCATAATTGTTGGAATGCAACAACTGCGAGTGGTCCATTGTTTGAGACTTTTGGGAGTGAAGCAGATTCTGTATTTAAAAGAGGGGCAAATCTGAAGAACAGATAGAGCATGAGTTTAATATAAATGGAATGACTATTGAAAATATGATTAAATGCAGTACATGTGCACAATGTAAATATACAAACACCACAAGTTTGGTTACTGTCCATGGTTTTCCCTGGGTACTGTTTTGTAAAGGCAGGAAAAGTAGTGTTAGCACATGAGTAAGATAGTACAGGGTATGTAATAACACTAACCATAACCTTAAATCTACCCCTGCCCCTAACCCTACACATTACATAACCAAAAGCCCTTTCTCTAATAGTATTACTACCAAGATGGCACTTGATCTCGGTTTTCTAGATAGGGTTTACTGATATTAGGCTTTTTGTCATGAAAGATTATTATTCAGTGTTTTGTGATTCTCTTGTTTTTGTTTTATTATTTGTGATTCTCTCTTTTGTGTTTGTTACCCTCCATGACAATCATATATCTGCATCTATATACCATTCAATTTTTTATACTCATTGCTACACAAAAACAAACATGCTGATTGGACAGCCCAGCCAATGTGTCTGTTGTAAATTAGGGATATACCAATAGAAAGAAGTCCATTCTCTGATGTACAACTGAGCGGCCTGACTTTTATCAGCATATACTGGAGAACACACCAAAATATGAGAAAAATCAGGTACGTTCTGCAAAAATAAAGCTATTCCTGTAAATGTCTGTTTAACAATTTAAAAAAAAAAATAAACAAGCAGCAATAGAGATTCTGTTTTCTCCATCAATTCTCCTGCACTGATGTATTCTGCCAGCATGGGAAACCAAGTCCCATATGCATACACAATACAACAGAATATTGAAGACAATGTGAAAGTCCCCTTATAGAAACATATTATTTAAGAAAGGTAAGTGATTTATTTCTTAAATAATGTTATTGTATAATAGCAATAATCCACTCCAGTTTGTGGGTAAATAAGGATTTATCCATGAGTGGCTTTGTTTAATAACTGGGGCTTCACCCTCATGAGCTAATCACACCAACCATGCGTAAATCCTGATATACCTATGTACAGTCATGGATTACTGCTTTCAAATATACATACATATACATATATATATATATATATATATATATATATATATATAGGTGTATATATGTAAACACATACTAAATTCTGGGATTTACTGTGGCAGATTTTGTTAGATTTAGTAAGAAGGCTAAGACTGAGCAATGCACTTTCCATCAGTAGTATACTGTAAATGACGATAGCAAAGTTTTGATTTAATAATACCTTAAAAATGATTAAGTTTAGAATTTTTAATTTTTGTATTACTTTTTATAAATATGCACAAAGATATCTATAAAAAAACACTTTCAGTTGATTAACCCATTAAAATATAAGAATATATATTTTATCGCACAACAGTGGGGAAAGGGCAAATTCCCATTTTTCAGCATTTCACATTTCAATATTTGGAATTTTCAATCCAATTAATAAATATTTTTTTTTTCTCAATATAATCAAATGCTCTTAATGTCATGTTTAAAGACAACAATTAAGAAGTTCAGACAGACAGAATATTGAACACACAGAATATTTAACATTCAAAACCTTGAGAAAGGAAAAGTATTTCTTATCCTGATCTTCACACTAAAACCCGCCATAATACTAGCATCAAATTCACAGGAATAAAGGCAATGTTATGGTCAAAGTTTTTATTAAGGTAAGGTCCTCCTCCTGCACCACCATAGTAATGGGTGCTAACCTTCATCCTAACACTACTCCATCCTCCAACCCTAACCCTATACTTTACCTAAACATTCCCATAACACTACCGCAGCACAACACACAAACATGCACAGACATACACCAAAAACAGTGCAACTCATTACCTAACCTTGACTCTGGCTCGTTACCCTAAAATACACACACACACAAAAATATACAAAACCTGGCTCTGACTTAATTCTAAACTCAAACGGTCTCACGCACATGCACACACACAAACACACGCCACTTCTCTCCTTTCTCAAAAAAACATTCCCTTGACATATTGACTATTTATGTATACTTAGGTTCAACATAAAACACTATCTCTAGCATTTCTAAACCAAATTGTTGTATGACAAAATGCGGGCTACCCATGACCACATCTCTCAACTGTACATATTTTTACATAATGTCCAGATTTTTGCCTCATAAATTTTATCTGTTTCTCATTAAATTATGGTTTTCTGGAAAATCACTGAGGGTTGAAGTCAGAAAACAGTGAGAGACATTTGAGTTTAGACTTCATACCCCTCAGAAAATTAATTCTAGTGCAAAACCTGTCATTCTATCAACCAAGTTTGTAAGAGCAATATTTAAAAAGTGTCCCTATTTTTGGGCCTTTGTCCCATGATTATTTATGGCTTTCTCCAGATTTCTTGCTTTAAGAGATTGAGAGGTACTACCTTGATCCACACATACATACACAGATATATATATATATATATATATATATATATATATATCTATATGACAATAAAACGTCTTGTCTTTAAGAATTACTGTAACTATTAAAATAATAAAGTGAAGAAAAACAGAGACACCAAACTGATAGTTAAGTTTTCGCTCTTATTAGTTAGAAGAGCTTCCTCGGAATAAACGTGGAATCAATGGTTTGAACATTCAATGTAGTACAGTAGGTCATGTCGAAGTACACATACTAATAGACATGCTCAAAAGATTGAGTACAGTAACCAAAGAACAACTAGAAAATTTTCAAACTGCACCAATCAATAGAAACAATATGAAATAGAATGAACATATATGAATAAACATGAGAGTATATGAATATGTAGGCTATACAAATACATAAACAAATTCTATAAGGTAACTTGACATAGTGTAAATTAGCAGATACAAATAAGTGCATAATCATAAGTTATTTACAAAGGCAGAGTCAATTATACCATCTAAGAGCACATTTTATATTTACACTCATTTAAACCTGGGAAAACTTCTGAATTAAGCAGGAGCTGCCACTTGAGTATCCTTAACTCCAAAAAATAGCTCCCAGTTACCAAAAAAGCAATCAATCTGTTCAAGAATATAGAAATGAAATTTAGTGAAGGCAGAACACATAATGCTATGTTTGGCAAGGGCATTATTCATATTATGAGCTCTAATGGCTCCCAAATGTTCCTTTATTCTATCAGAAAGTTTTCTAGTAGTTTTGCCAAGATAGAAAGCACTACAGGTATCACAAATGCCTGCATATACCACAGCTGCAGAACTGCAAAAGAAATGTTTTATAAACTTAATAGAGTAGTTGCAGTGTCGGAAAGTGTATTGAGACCCCACCAGAATATAAGGACAAACAATGCACTTATCACAAGTATGCATTCCTGTAGGAGAGGTGGACATAGTGCAAGTATTTAAAATGAATTGTGAATCTCTATTTTCTAAGCTCATTCTAATAGTTCTAGTTCTTTTAAAAGAAAAAGACGGTGTGGATCCTATAGCTGCAGAAATGTGCTGTGATTCTGTTAATAAATCCCAGTTATTGCTGATAATATCCCTCATCTGTGACATATCCCTAGAAATGGGTAGAGGGAAATGAAGTGTTCTACATACATCAGGACATATGTTAGATGTAGATTAAAAGCCATATAACAAGATAGGAAAATGTTTAGTATATCTTTCAGAAACAACCTTATATGTAGTAGAAATTAAATGTAAATGGTAGTTTCTCTTAAGTAACATTTTTTAATAAACTAGCTTGAAATTCAAATTCTGAATCTAGACTAACAAGTCTAGAGATTCTTATGAATTGGCTTTTAACCAGATTTCTTTTCATGAAATAGGGATGTGAACTAGTAAAATCTAGCAAGTTATTTTTATATGCATCTTTCCTGTGTATGGTGGAGCATAAAAGGCCTGATGAGGAGAAATAAATCTTGGTGTCTAAATATGTTATAGAAGTACCACTACCTGATATTATCAAATTTAAAAAACCTATACTTTTTTTCATATCTGAAATGAATAAGTCAAGACTCTGTTGGTTCCCCTGCCAAGCAAAAAAGATATCATCAATAAATCTTTTGTAAACTTGTACCAAGTTAAAATTATGTAATCTGTTCAGACTTTAATTCCCAGGTGCTCAAGATTAAATTAGCAAATGATGGTGCTATTTTAGAACCCAACACTACGCTTTTAGTTTGTTTGTAGATCTGGTTGTTAAAAAAGAATACATTTTTTAAAACTATATCTATTAGGGTGCATATGGTAAAGACTTTAACCTTTGAGAAGGTGGTGTATTTAGTTAAAAATAATGTGAAGAACTGAAGTCCTTCTTTATGAGGGATGTTGGTGTAGAGGCCTTCAATGTCCAATGTGACTAATATAGTTAGATAATTCATCTTTTTAAGGTGTAAATCATTTAAGAATGCCCAAGAATCTTTTAAATAGTAAAGAGTTTTCTGAACTAATGGGTTCAAGATTGTATCTAAATATTCAGCAATTTTTTTTCCGTTTTAGTTCTTTTGTTCAATATGAAATCTCTTAATCCCTAATAGTTTCATAACCCTTGCGATCCCCAATAGTACAGACCCAACATTAAGCCCCCAATTAAACTACTTCCTTCCTCATTAAATTAAGCAAATGTATACCTAGTATTATGGATGATCAGTTCTCCTCCATTTCTCCTGTCAGTCTGATTGATATGGGTATCCTGTGGCAGTGTAGCAGTAACCTCATGCACAGTGACAACCCACTGCTCCTATACCACTCAAGTTAAATTTGTGAGAGATGCAGATACAGTAAGAATTTGGAATCCTTTCTCCCTCATTCATAGAACAGAGACAGTGAACAGGTTGTCAGCCGACATACTACACCTCCTGTACAAACCACGCTCTCAACATGTAATAAACCAATAAAACAAAGTTAATGATCTTCTCTCCATCCAAAAACACTAATATAGAAAAAAAATATCTTACGGTGACTGCTCAGAATAAAAGCCACATAGAAATAGTATCACATAAACTGCTCGGCGTCATACTTGATGAAAATCTAAAATTTCACATCCATATCCAAACTAATATAAAAAAAATAACCAAAAACTAGGTCTCCTCTATAGACAATCATTACCTTACCCTCTCCACCAGACGCATCCTTACCACTACTTACCTTCTTCCCTCTCTTATGTATGGCACTCCCCTATTCACTAATCTTCAGATAGGCTTACAGGCCAAGTTGGAAGATGTTATAATAAAATCTCCAAATTTGCCACCAACTCCAGAAACTCATCACATCACTGTCTCCTTCTCCACTCCCTGAAATGGTTTGAACTTCCTAACTACCTCAAACCCCTTAGACTTACTACTACTAACAAGCTCAAATTCAAAGCTTCTAATTGTCCTTCTCTGTCCACCTCTTTAACCCCCTACATTCCCAACCACTCACTACAATCAGAAAACCACAATCTTCTGAACATATATAAGCCTTGTCGACCCCCTGGCCACCTACTATTATCCTGCTCCCTAACTAAACTCTGGAATTCTCTACCTACCACCCGTTGAAATACTCAGAGCCACTCTAACTTCAAAACTCTTCTCCAATCTCACCTCCTTTCAAAGTGGGAATGTTCCTGTACCCCTACCACATAAACTCTTTAACACCATCTCCCATGCACTATATACCTCAACCTTGTCACTGTGTTCTCGTACTGTTTACCTCCATTTCCTCTCCTACCCTATACCTCATAAACTTGCCCAACCCACTCCTTCTCCACTATATACCACCTTTTACCTCTCCTACCTCACCTTCTTCTCTCTGTCCTCTCCTCAGATTTATAACTTCAAAAAAAAAAAAAAAAAAAAAAAAAAAAAGCTTGTTTTTTTATCTGTACATAAATGTTTTACTTGCATGTTTTTTTCATCTGAAATGGCTGTACTTTTAATATGTTTAGACTACATGAATCTCACTTTTGTAAATCATTACCTAGGATTAGAAATGTTATGACTTTTTTTTTTAACAAATTGTATATTATCTCTGTATTTTTCACTGTTCTACTACTTTATTTACTTTTTTATAACTAATGTAAAATTATCTATATATTGTGGAGCTTTTCTCCCCAAGCGTCCACTGAAAACAGGCTCTTCCATGCCCAGTGGACTATCCAGGTCATCAAACTATAACAAATAAATAAATAAATAAACCATCATATGTAGAGGTACTCACTAGATATTTATCTAAACACCACAGACCTCCAAAACACAAACATGCTACCCTAATACAGTACCTACAGCACTCAATACAAATAAAACTGCAAGGACAAGTGTCTCACCAAACAAGCCTCTAAGGCAAAGAACATCTAAACCAAATTTTTTGTCACAGGCAAATCTATAGTGAGACACACACGTCTCACTCACCAGGCTGGACAAGAAAGTTATGGTCAGCTGTCTGTCGGGTGCCAGGATCCATCAGATCACATACACATTTAAGTCTCTCCATAACACGTACCGTTATGAGTCAATCATAGTTCATGTTGGTGTGAATTACTTGAAATGTATCCTCAGTATATTATATGAAGAGACGTGACTGAGCTCTCTGAATGTGTGTCTCAGGCAGGTATGTCCCTACCCTTGAGCAGCATACTACCTTCAACTATGATGATACCACAATATTAAAAAAAAAAAACTGATTGACTTCAAAAACTGACTTAGTTTCTGGTGTCACTGTAAGGGGATCCAGTACCTGTCAGCCTGGGATGACATGGTAGGTAGACCACACTGCTTTGCCAGACATGGTCTTCATCTGTCACCTCTGGGAGTTTAGTTACTGGCTAAGACTCTTGCCTCCACCATATTACCTTTTTTAGGCAATGTCACAACAACAAAATTCCCAATGTAAAAATACCTTCAAAAAGCAACCTCTTTGTTATGCTTCTAAATGCTAGGAGTCTAAACCTAAAACTGCACTCACTGGAAGCAGTCTTCATCTTAGAAGATGCTGACATCAGTGCAGTCACACAGAATTGGTTTAAGGCCACAGAAAGCACCCTGGCCATACTAGGCTATAATGCCTTCCACACATTCAGACCACAAACTGAATGTGCAAGAACTTAAGGAGGTGGTGTATCAATATTCAAAGATAAAGCTTTAGATTGGTTAAACAAAGCAATTCCCTTGAACTAATCCAGGTACAACTGACTGTAGTGAAGACCCCTTTCCAAGTTATTGCCAGTTACAGGACCCCCTCCATGAACCAGGATACCCACACTGCATACTTGGATCTTACTTGAATCACTCAACATACAACCAAACACCCTGGTTTTAGGTGACTAACTACCCAGCCATAGAGTAGGTATATTACACACGTTCTAATATAATTGCCCAAACTTCTTGGACTTCATCAACTTCAATACCCTTGACAAGCTGGTTGACACCCTCTCAAAGGGCCCAAACATTCTGGATCTGGTGTTCACTAACATGGGTGATCATTGCACCACCTCATGTGTGATGCCCGCCCTAGTGAGATCTGATCACAAATCAGTCTCACTAGAAACAATAACATCTAACCCCCTATTAGCATTAACTAGACTAAAAAACTTTTGCAAAGCTAATTACAACCTAATACATGACAGCATTAATAGCTTTACAGCCCTGCCCTCATAGATAGCATAGACATCTATACTTTGATTTGCACCAATGCCTTGTAAAAGCATCTATACAAATGTACTGACTCAGCCATCCCTGATAGGATCAAAACAAGATCCTCAGAAAGAACAAGCCTGCCTGGTGGGCATCCTCCATTAACAGGTCATTCAATAACAGAAAGAAATTGCTGTCCAAGAGCAGGAAGGACAGTTTCTGAATTTGAAGCATTCCCTCCTTGGCTTAAACAAGCAAATAAGACACCTCATAAGGTATTTCAAAACCTAACTGTGAATCCAGCCTCTTTCACTAAGGATAACCATAAGGTCTTCTTTAACATCATCATAAATCTTAACGGAAAAACCTAGATCAACACAGAACTGGTTGTTAATGGCACCACATATACTGAACCCACAAATAGCCAACCTGCTAGCTGACAGGTTTAATGAAAACTTCTCCCCTCTGTCCCCACCACATATCCCCCAAAGCATTCCTACCACCTACCCTCCCACCTATTATCTCCAAGGACCAGGTCATAAACACTTTCTCCAAAGCCAAAAACACAGCTTCTATGGGGCCTGATAATATCCCAGGCTGCATTCTAAATAGATTAAAACAGGAACCAATTGCACCACTGAATACTCTTTTTTAAGCACAATCTAAGCACTGGTTTTGTGCCTGCTGAATGGAAAACCACAACCGTCATCTCATTACGTAAAGGAGTGCCTCCACAAACCCTGGAAACTATAGACCGATAAGCCTGACCAGCCTAATCTGCAAGGCTATGGAAAGAATAATTATGGACCTCATCAACAAAGATATAGGAGACCTCCAAACACTCAACCTAACCAAGTTTGGCTTTGTTAAAGTGAGATCCTGCCTCCTGAACTTGGTGGACTTCGGTGAGACAGTCACCAAAGCCCCAGAAGGAGGCAAATCCATGCACTTTGTCTACATGGACCTAGCCATGGCATTTGCCACTATTCCCCACTCAGACATCTTTGATAAACTCACCCAGCTGGAGGTCCAAATGGAGAGATAAATCAGCAAGCAAAGGAGAGTAGTACTGCTGAAAGTGAATTCATCCTCAGGTCTTGGTGAGTACCCTTCACAAGGTGGACCCTGTTTTTCACAAAATCTCACCAAGATAACAGTGTTATATAGACTGTATTTATATAGCATGCATCATGGACAGAAGTAGGTCAAAAATTTAAAAAGTTAGCTGGGTGCACAAGACCCAGGATAAAAAGTGCCCAATTCTGGTAGGGGCACTGGTGCCAGGACTGGAAATGACAGTGTAGAATCCTCAAAATAGAGAAACATTCCTAAAATGGACCCAGGCTAGACCTATGGGGAGGATGCCCCCCCCCCCCCATTGCAGAAGGAAGTAGCAGTCCACAAACATCACAAAAACTGACAGGCCAAAGAAGAGCCATAAAGACGATAGAGTGGACTACTGAGGATAAGAAAGAAATTATGTATTGTTACTATTATGCAAAAAGCCCAGAATTTCCAGACACAAGAAAAACTGCTAGAAGCTTTGAATAAAAATTTGTGTTCATTAATACAGCAGATTTGTGAAAAAGAGTATATAGATAGAGAAACTTTGATCTGTTTGGAAAAACAAGCATCTGAGGAAGGGCAAAAATATAAACAAATCTAAAGATTCTTAAGTATAAGAAAATATAGACATGGGAAAGAGATATTTGATATGGTCAAATATTTATGCAAAGGAAAAAGCCAAATTAATATAAAGAAGGCAACCCCAAAGATATTCAAAGAGAAATACAGGCAAAGGAATCCAGAAATGGAAAACCTTACAATAAAAAATAAGACAGAGGAAAAGTAGAAAAGGATTTAGTAATAGAGACGAAATAGAAACTGAGGTTATGGAGTATCTGAGAAATAAAGGATTCAGTAAAGAAATTCTAATTCAGAAAGCATCATACCAGGACAGAGCAACAGACATTCAAATTAAGTGGAAACCAGCAGAATGGGAAGTAATTGATCAGGTGCCATATGAAGATATTTTGGAACCTTAAACAGGAAACCAATATAAATGTTCACTTGAAGCCAGATAACAAGGGTTGGAACAGGAAACTGTGAAAACTCTGACACAGTCAATGTTGAAGAGTGAAAGGCCAGTGAGTTCCCATATGACAGAGCAATGGATGGTACAGGATGAAATTGAAGAGAATGTGCCACAGGAAGATGCTATATAACTTTCTATAGAATGCCTGCAGGAAATGGAAAACAAAAAATGTGTCCTCAGTTTAGAAAAAAAATAGTTAAGAGAAGAGTTGCTTGATTTAAGAGAGATCAATAAATATATTAAGATCAATGACTGCAGAAGGTCAATAAAACCCAGAAAGTCAGAAGTTTGATAAAACAAATGAATACAGTAATTAGGACTGTCCATAGACATCTATGTGATATAACAGAAGTAAACAAGATATATTACTGTGCAGCAAAATTAATAACTGATAAAGTTCTACCACAAGAACACAGGGTAGTGAGGGAAAGGAACGGGAAAAATCGAATATCATCATGGAAGTATCGAACAGAGAAAACCATAAAGCAATTAAGGCAAGAAGTCTCACTGTTAAAAGAGTATAGATGAGGGAACAGATCAACAAAAATACTTAGAAAGACAGATGCGATAAAACCAATGTGCAGTATTAGGACAGATCTGGATCTATCATGCACTATTCCAAATAAACTAAAAATTTCAGCACAGGCAAATAAACATAGAAGATATGTAGATAAATATAAAGGAAAAGTACATTAGCAATGTATTAATGACTCCAAAAAATTTAGAGAGAACTGGGAAACAATGTAAAAGGAATTGAAAGACCACCAAAAAAATAATAAGAAATAGATGCATCTTGGAGATTTATGAAGATCCTGTGGAACATAACAAAGATGCTGAATGGATAGAAGAGGTAAAAGAAAGAGTAAGAAATTTAAAGGTACAGGGTATGAAATGGGATGAAGTAACAGCCAGAGAGACTCAAACAAAGTTAAGAAAAACCTCTAATTGGAAAACTCCAGGCCCAGATGCAGCACCTAACTTCTGTTAAAGGTATTGGCATTTCTGCATCAAAATTTAGGCATGAGTAAGAACTACTTATATATATGCACACCCCAGACAGACACCAATCTGGCTAACAGAAAAAACATGCTCCTACTTAAGAGTAAACCTACAAGCTACCCTAAAAATTATAGACCAATAACTTGCCTTTCGACAACATATAAACTATACACATGAACTGATGCCGACAGAGTTTATAGTCATTTAGAAGAAAACTCAATGTATGGCAATAGAACAAAAGGGCAATAAAAGAAAGTCATATGGAACAAAGTATCATTTGTTGTTAAATAGAGTTATAGTGGAGAACTGTAAAAAGGAGAAGAATTTAAGTATGGCATGGATTGACTATAAAAAAGCATTTGAGAGTATCCCACATTCATGGATAAAAGAATGCTTAAAAAGGTATAAGATACACCTTACACTGATGAACTACATTACAGTGACCATGAAACAGTGGCAGACGACTTTGCAATTAAGCTATGATAAAGGACAAATTATTATTCCAGGACAAAATTCATTGGGGGATATTCCAGGGTGAGACTCTGTCACTGCTGCTATTCTGTCTTGCCCTTAACCCCTTAAGCTGTCTACTTAACCTCTTAGGTCTTGGTTATAATTTGGCTCCTAGAAAACAACAAAGTGTAAAGACTTCTCATCTTCCCTTTGTCTGTGATTTAAAACTGTACAGTTCATCAGACGAGGAACTGAAAGTACAACTGCAAGTTGTCAAAACTTTTTCAGATGATATAAGAATGTCATTTGGTCTTGATAAATGTGCAAAAGGAACCTTTAAAGCAGGAAAACTGCAGCACCAAGAAAACATCAGTTTGGGACAAGAATGTGATATAAAAGAACTTGAGCAAGAGGCAGTGTATAAATATTTGGGAATAGAATAAGGATCAACAATAAAACATGAACAAATGGGAACAAAACTTACTAAGATATACTTTAGAAGCCTTAAATTAATCCTGAAAACAGCATTGATATCTAGGAACAAAATTCAAGCTATAAACCAATCTGTTCTTCCTGTCCTAACCTACAGTTTTGGAGCGATTGACTGGCCCCAAAACATGTTGGATAGATTAGACAGGAAAGCAAGAAAGATGCTTCATGTTCACCAAATGATTTATAAGAATCATTGCATAACAAAATTATATATTCCCCGTTATGAAGAAGGTATGGGCCTCCTTGAAATTGATTACATGCATAGATCTGCAGTCGTGGGACTGCACACATCTGCTGACCTCACAAGACCCATACATAGTGAAAATTCTGAAACATGAGGAGAATAAATCTAAGATGAATTCCCTGCTTAGACTAGCAGAATCATATCGGTGTCGGGCAGGAATGGAAATCAAACCAGAAGTATATAAAAATCAGGCAGCAACTGAATATGGCAAAAAACAAAAGAAAAAAATATAAGGAGAAAGACCAGGTGAGATGGCAAGAAATGTGGAAAATGCATAAATATAGTTGCAAGTATAGAAAACTTCTAGAAGAACCTCAAGTTTATCAGGACTTGAATGCAGGAATGGTTAAGGAGAGGCTACTTCAAACCAAGAGATGAAAGGTTAATATTGGCGGCACAAGATAGTGGGCTACATACATGTTGGTTTACAAAGTCCATTGAACATGTGGGAGAAACAGACAAATGTAAGTTTTGTAAAACAGAATTGAAAACAGTCGCACACCTCATTGCTGGTTGTGACATACTAATGGCAGAAGGACTGTATACTGAAAGG
Source organism: Protopterus annectens (assembly GCF_019279795.1). Taxonomy (NCBI): domain Eukaryota; kingdom Metazoa; phylum Chordata; order Ceratodontiformes; family Protopteridae; genus Protopterus; species Protopterus annectens. The sequence goes on from NC_056749.1 coordinate 340,694,980, forward strand.
CATAAAAATGTGGCAAGACTATTGCATTGAGGATTGTGCAAACATTATGATATTGAAGTGTGAAAAACACTGGAAATATGAGCCACAAAGCATCAGAGAAAACAATGAAGTCTACATTCCATGGGGCCGCCCATTGCCAGCAGTTCAAAAGACAGATGGTAAAAAAACTGATATAGTTGTCCATGAATAGAAGGCAAAAGTAGCACTGATCATTGAAATTGCCACACCCAGTGACTACAATGTCTTGTGTACATTGAGATATAACATATCAGGATTTGCAGGCAGAAATGAGAGCTGTGTGGAAGAAAGATACCCAGACAGTTCCAATAGTAATAGGAGTAATGGGTCCTATAAAATAGAAATTACAGTCATATTTAGATATGCTACCAATACATGCAACTCCGTAAGACTTGCCGAAGGAATCATTACTGAGCACATTGTGGGTGCCGAGAAGAGCACTTCTGGCTGACATCAAAGATTGAAACAATACTAATTTCATGAACTTTAATCATACTTCGACTTAGGAATGGGGTCCATTCCCATCACGGTATTAGAAACCCAAAAGACTTGGGGAAATTAAAAACTGGAGATCAACCTGTATATTGTCAAATGAGTTGCAGACTGGCTCTCCAAAAGAGCACACACAAAGTAGGTGACTCTACTACCTCCATCAGCAGACTTATAACCAGTCATGTTCCACAGGGATCGGTGCTGGGACCCCTTTTGTTTCGAATCTACTTTTCAGATATACAGGCTAAAACAAAATGCCTATGGCTGACAAAGTTTGCTGATGATTGCAAACTACAACCTACAACAGAGACATGCACAGATAATGACTGGTGCCAAAATTATGGGGTAAAACTCAATGCAAAAAATGCATCATTCCCTTTGGCAAGTGCAGCATCCCTGCAGATTACCACATTAACAACAACACCCTAAGCATGCAATCAGTGGTGAGAGATTTGGGCACACATGTTGACAGCAATCTTCCCTTTGACTAACACATCTCCACAGTGGTAAGAAAGGCTTTCTGTTTTACCACCTCATAAGTAAGAGCATTGCTTCCAGAACAAAGGAGGCTATAATCCCCTGTACTCCTCACTCATCAGGACAATAATAGAGCACCTTACCAGGCACCTGCAGGAACTGGAAAGAAAATTCAGGGTGTTCAACATATGTTCAGCATATGTCAAATGTGACGGGCTGAAATCATTGTCACTATACTCTGTGTCTTACAGACGACTCAGAGGTGACCTGTGCTTTGCATATAAAGCAATCTCAGATCCTGTTCTAATGGAAATGCTGCACATCTGTAAATCAAATGGTACAAGATGCACTCGCCCTAGGGAATTCAACCTAGTATATGTGACATCATATATATCTATCTATATATATATATATATATATATATATATATATATATACACATATATATATGGGTCCACTATGTAATCTTAAAATACTGAAATCCCGAATTTCATTATTTCAAAATCTCATAGCCGAAAACCCAATTACAACAGTTCCAAAACCGCATAACCATGAAATTCTAAATCCCGAATGTACGCTACACATACAGCACACACAAACATACACACAACCCCTCCCCCCCCCACAATCAAATAAACAATACTATACTAAAGATAAGCAGGGGGGCAAGCCACCCTGCACCCCCTCACCCCCCTACTTATTTATTCTAACAACGAGATTGTGCAGACACACAAAGGAAACTCACACCCACACATTCACACACACACACACACACACACTAAAGCCCCTAACCAACAAACTAACACATACTTACCTAAACTTCCACCCATCCATCCACACACCGCACCAGCGGGAATGGAAATTCAACATCTCCGTGCTTTGGGATTTTGAATATATATATATATATATATATATATATATATATATATATATATATATATATATATATATATGTGTAGAGAGAGAGAAAGAGACAGACATGTATATACATTTTAAATGTTGATTAATAATGTATTTCAGAGGGTTTCATGGAGATTTGTTTGTAGATGAACCACGATATGATCATATCATTAAGATGGTATTTTCAGTAAGGGTACCTGACAAATCTTCGAATGCTCAAAATTTCAAATGTTACATGGTCGAGACCAAACGTTCAAAATTTTAAGTGTTCGAAGATTGACTTTCAACGGCGCCATACGGTGCAGATATGGAGAATTTCCCTTTTCTGCACTGAAGTGTGGTCTCGGAGTTTGTATATATAAGTAGGGGGGTGGGGGGCCCAGCCTATGCTGTTTAAGTGTTTTTTTCTTTTTTTAGTTTTTTTTTTATTTGATGTTCGAGCATCCAAATGTCAAACATTTGGTCTCGACCATGTAATGTTCGACATTTTGGATGTTTGAACATTTAACATAGACCTTTCAGTAAGCACTTATGCTTGAAAAAAAGTTTCGAAGAAGTCTTTTATTCTGTAGATGAAAGTTTTTAAGTTTGGTGGTTGTCAGAGGTCAGTGTTGTCTTTGTAGTTATGGTAATTTACTTCATCTGCTTTTGCTCCACCTCGTATGTAAGATGCATTTATTCTTAAGACCTTATCAATAGTAACATTTTTATAAGCCTTCATATTAAAGTATCAGCTACCTTATTTGTCAAGAACTACAACAGATGCTATTTGCAGAAAGAGACTGCCTTTCTGTCAAGATAAGTAACTCCAGGCACAATCCACAAGTTAGCAAATGTGACTACTGTTGAACCATCCTAAAAACAGGCATATCAAACACACCTGTTCTTGTGTGAGTAGATCCATTATGTGAGTAAGGCTGTGGTAATTGCCCCCTGGCCATTTCCAAAAGAAGAGAGAACCATGGTTGCCTGGGGCAGAAGGGAGACACCTCAATGTACTAGCAATGTACTAACAGTGAAAGTACATTTGTGTAAGTTGAACTTACCATAATAGTAGATGGTCGAATGATCACTGCTGCAGTAGCCTTGGCCTTAGCTGTATTGATTACATCTTGCAAAGGATATAACAACAGGCCAGCTTATAAAGCTTCAAGGCACTTTCTGCACACCCTAACAATCAAGCAGCTTTAACTAAGCTAATTAAAAGACAAAGTTTGGGAGCGAACCCCTGCACAGCTTTCCTGTCAGCAGAGAAATGAGGCTGAGCCATGAAAGGATAATCAAGGAATAACAAAAAATACATGTCCACATACTAGCATAAAAACACACCAAAAAACAATGGTGGGAGGGAACAGCTACTGCAGCAGTGATCATTCAAAAGTACAGTTTTGTACCTACCATAAATGTAGATGTTCGAAGATCTACATTGCTGCAGTCCTTACACTTGGGTAGTCCGCTGTCCTCGGTCGGCCCGAATATCAAAGTATTAGGCTGACGTCGGTCAAGGCGCTTAAGACTGACATCAGGACGTCAGGGTATAAATGCGCATGACCGACGTCATATCCTCAGTCTTTTCTTGCCCCAGATGTCAGAAGACCCTAAAAAGAAAGGCCCAAAACCAAAAGACAGCAAAAAACAACCAACCACCCTTGCACTAAACATATGTACAATATATACAATATCCACAATATTTAGAACCCAAACCACACCACTGCCTCTAACCACAGAGGGGAAGGAGGGAGGGTAAATTGGACTGCAGCAATGTAGATCTTCGAACATCTACATTTATGGTAGGTACAAAACTGTACTATGTTCTTCATCTCACATTGCTGCAGTCCTTACACTTGGGTAGAATCCCAAAGCAGAGGTAAGGGAGGATGGCAAAACTATAAAGCATTAGGTGCTGCCAAAATGCCCTGTAAAATTGCAGTGGCAAAACCAGCCCTTGATTTAGAGTAAAGTGGAAGGTGGTAATGCTTTGAGAAAGTATGCACTGAACTCCAAGTGGCTGCCTCCAAAATATCTTTAGTTGCCACCCCCCTTAAAAAAGCTGTAGAAGTGGCAGTAGCCCTAGTGGAATGAGGCCTAATCCCAGCTGGAATTTCCTTACCATGATGGGAATAACAGAAAGCAATACAAAACCCAATCCACTTAGAAATAGTTTGTTTTGAAACAGGCTTGCCCTGAGAACCCAAAGCAAATGAAACAAATAACTGCTGAGACTGCCTGAACCCTTTAGTTCTGCTCAAATAATATCGCAACTGCCTGTGTATATCCAAAGTGTGCAAAATCTTTTCCCCTTTATTTTGGGGTTTGCATAAAAAGTAGGCAAATGAATAGTTTGGTTTAAAGCCACACTAGAAACCACTTTAGGCATAAAGGAAGGATTAGTACTAAAGATACTCTGTCCTTATGGAAAATTAAGAAAAGCTCAACTGCCATAAGAGCCTGTAATTCAGAAACCCTTCTCGCAGAGGTAATGGCCAACAAAAAGCAGTCTTCCATGATAAATATTTCAACTCGGCAGTAGCTGCAGGCTCAAAAGGTTGTAGAGTGAGTTTCTCCAACACAAAATTGAGATCCCAAGCAGGAGTAGGAGCTCTTCGTGGGGGTCTTATATTCTTTGCCCCTCTAAGGAATTGCTTAAACAAAGGATGAGAAAACAATGGTGGGTCACAGTCATAGTGAGCAGAAATTGCTGCAGCATGAACCTTAATAGAAGAGAAGGACAAACCTTTGTCCAGTAACTCAGCAAGATATTGAAGAGCCACACTTAAATTAGGCTTAGAAACATCAAATTCCTTTGCTGCACTCCAAAATAAAAATCTCTTCCATTTATCTGCGTACACTTTCCTTGTACTAGGCCTTCTGGCCTCCAAAATAACATTCAAAACTTGCTGTGGAAGCTGAGACCCTCCAGGGTTTAAAACAGAATATGCCAGGCTGTTAGGTGAAGAGAGTGAAGTTTGACATTGAGTAAATGACTGTTCTCCTGAGACAGCAGGTGTGGAATCAAGGCAAAGGCCATGGAGGCTCCGTACCAGACTTCCCAGTAATGGGTACCAGTGCTGTCGAGGCCAATCTGGAGCTATTAAAATCATCTTTGGCTTGTCCTGTCTGACCTTTAGGAGTACCTTTGGGCGGAGAGGCAGAGGTGGAAAGGCATACACATGAAGATTGCTCCAATTGAAAGAAAGAGCATCCACTTTCCAAGCTGTGGGATGAAACCTTTTGTGCAAAACTTTGGCAGCTGGCAGTTTAGTGGAGAAGCGAACAGATCTATGTCTGGAGTTCCCCATGACACTGTCAATTTCTGAAATACATGAGGATCCAATTTCCACTCGTGGGGATCCATAATTCGTCTGCTCAACACATCTGCTAAGGAGTTCTGTGCTCCGCAGAAACCTTGCCTGAAGATTTAGCTGTAAACTGAGAGCAGTCTCCCACAAAATCATTGCTTGCCTGCATAGAGGATAAGAATGAGTTCCCCTTGCTTGTTGATGTACCACATGACAGTTGTGTTGTCTGTTAGAATCAACACCTGCCCTGGAAGAAGTAAATCCTTGAAAGCTATTAATGCAAATTGGACTGCTAACATCTCCTTCAAGTTGATATGTAGATGTTGTAGTCTGGCAGGCCACGTGTCTTGTATCCACTTTCCATTTAGATGAGCTCCCAAGCTTTGTCTGAGGCATCTGTCGTTAGAATCTGACTCGCCTCTGGCCGGGTCACAGAGAGTCCCTTGTTTAGGTGACATTCCTGAGCCCACCACAAAATTCCTTTTGAATGCAAGGTATTATCTGAATGACAGTGTCCATATCTTGGCAGTGCTGTGTCCATACATTTTTGAGATACCATTGTAGCTTCCTCATATGCAGTTTGGCATTGAGAAGCACCAGAATACAAGATGCCATGAACCCCAAGGCTTGAAGGACTGTCCTTGCAGTCAGCCTGGACTGATGAGACAATTGATGGAAGTAAAGGGAAAGATTCTTTTGTTTGTCCGGGGTCAAAAAGGCCATCTGGGATGCTGTATTCAGTCTCACACCCAGAAAGCACATGTCCTGAGAGGGTACTAGACTGGACTTTATTTCGTTCACAGAATACCCCAGGCATCTTAGCACTTCTATCACATATTGCAAATGATGAAGAAGTTCGTCCCTTCCTTGAGCCAGAATCAGGCAATCGTCCAAATAAGGATAGATCTGCATTCCTTTTAGCCTGAGGAAAGCTATCACTGGAGCCAGAACTTTCATGAACACTCTGGGCGCAGTAGATAAGCCAAAGGGCAATGCAGAGAACTGATAATGAGAAGTCCCAGCCCGAAAACGCAGATACTTCCTGCAACTTAGCCTGATAGGAACATGAAGGTAAGCCTCCTTGAGATCCAGAGTCACCATCCAGTGATCTTTGCCCAGCAGAGGTAAAAGCTGTTGTAACGTCAACATTTTGAACTTGGGAATGTCCAGATAAGTGTTGAGGATAGATAAATCCAAAATTGGTCTCCACATGTTCCCCTTCTTTGGTACTAGGAACAGGCGAGAATAAAATCCTAGGCCCACTTCTGGCAGAGGGACCGGCTGTATGGCCCCTATTTGAAGCAGCAGAGAAATTTGTTTGTGAGCCTCTATTCTTTGCTGAGGAGGAACGTCTGGCATGCCTTTGAAAGGAGGCAAGGTATGGAAATAAAACTTGTAACCTTGGTGTATGATATCCAATACCCATCTGTCATGGGTAATTAAACTCCAATTTTCCTTGAAGAGTGCCAACCTTCCTCCCAAAGGTGCTGCCAAACGAGAAGGCTCTGGCAGCTGAAAAGGTAGGTCATTGGGCCTGTTTACGAAAGGACTGGCCCCTGCCCTCACCAAGACTGTGCAGGTGAACTCCCTGTTCTAGGCCTGAAAGAGCCCTGAGCTCTGCCCCTACCACGTCTAGATCTACCCCTAGACTGTGAATCATAAGAAGGGTACGCCCACCCCTTAGCAGGCCAATTCCTACTAAACTTCGGAGGCTGAACTTGCAAAAAAACTTTAACAGTCTGCATAGACTTAGCCTTGTCTTCCATTTTCTTTAAGACTGCCTCCACAGGTGAACCAAACAACACATCAGACTGTAAAGGAGCATCTAAAATCCTTGTCTTAACATGGTCAGAAAAATTCTGATCCCTCAGCCAGGCGTGCCTGCGAAGAACTGACCCAGTGGCAGCCACCCTAGACGAGGCCTGTACAGCATCAAAACCACATTGTAAAGAATGCTTACCCACCTGTTCAGAAACATGTACCAAATCTTGTAATTCTTTACACTCAATACCTTCCGCCAGAGCATCTACCTTAGACTTCAATTGAGAAAGAAGATAGTTTTGATATTTCAACATGTGAAACTGGCAATTCAAAGCCCTCATAGCTAAGGTGGAAGAAGTATAGACTTTCTTTCCCCATCTATCCAAAGCCCTGGCCTCTTTATCTGGAGGAACCGGATTTTTTACAACAGAGGCCTTGACACCCTTAGGTTCCTGACTAACAGTTTCTGGGTCCGCCCTAGGACTCTTATAAAGATATTTATGAGCTTCGGGCACCCTGTAATACCTGTCCGGTTTAACAGGAGCAGGAGGCAAAGAATCAGGATTAAGTGAAGCCTCTGCAAACACATCTTCCACAACATCCAGAACAGGAGGTATAGCCAAAGGCCTATGCTGGGGTAAAAGCAAAAATTCCCTAAGCCTTTTCCTGGAATCAGAGAAGTCCTGACCTTCCCACTTAAAATGTTCCCTCATGGAATGAAGAGTCTCTGAAAAAGAAAAATCCTCTGGAGGAGAAGCAGAAGGAGTAGAATCATCCACATCAGAATCAGAATAAGGAGAATACTCCTGCAAGTCTTCAGCCAAGACTCAGAAACATCCGAAGCCTGCTCAAACTCCCCAACTCTGGTTCCACCCTAGGCCTCTTATCAGGAGGGGCAAAGAACCTCTAATCAAAGTAATTAAATCTTCTGCCATTTTAAGCATGTGCTTCTTGGGCACAGATCCTGATGAACTAGGAGTGACACCAACAGAAGCTAAACCTGACCTGCCTCTGGGAGAAGCCTTGGAAACAGAAGGAGAGGGACTAACCACCCTAGGAAGGGAGGGGAGTACAGTAACCTGGGAAGCCCCTTCAGCCTGACCTGCCTCCTGAGAGGCCACATCCTGTAATAACAAAGTCTCCCCCTGGGACTCCAGAGAAACCTCCGGCGGAACCACCGGTTCCACTGATACCTCTAAAGAACCGGCGTCCGGTACGGACGACTCTTCTTGCCTGGGTTTAGCTGCTTTGTCTTTGCGCTTCTTCGAAGCGGCCGGAGCATCTGACGGCATATTATAATTGCACCGCTTCCCGAAGACCAACCTGGCACAAACTAACCTTCGCTTAATAGTGCGCTTATTGAACCTAGCACAAAAGCGACACCCAACAACGTCGTGCTCAGGCCCCAAACAAGGAATACACAAAGTATGATAATCTCTATGCGGTATCTGTTTCCCACAAGAAATACAGTTATTCACTTTTTCTGACATCCGGTAAACCACTGAGGCAAGAAGAAAACTAAAATATTCCCCAACGGGGTACTTAGCCAACTTTGACTCGGTGTGAAACTCGGTAAAATTTCAGAACGCCGAACGGCACTTGCAACGCTGCTTCTGCATCGGACCATGCGGCAAAAAAGACTGAGGATATGACGTCGGTCATGCGCATTTATACCCTGATGTCCTGATGTCAGTCTTAAGCGCCTTGACCGACGTCAGCCTAATACTTTGATATTCGGGCCGACCGAGGACAGCGGACTACCCAAGTGTAAGGACTGCAGCAATGTGAGATGAAGAACATCATCTACTGTTATGGTAAGTTCAGTTTACACAACTGTACTATGTTCTTCATATCTATCACTGCTGCAGCAGCTTTCACTATATGGGTAGATTACCACAGCTAACTATGTTTCAGATATGGAGAATTTCCCTTTTCTGCACTGAAGTGTGGTCTCGGAGTTGGTATATATAAGTAGGGGGGTGGGGGGCCCAGCCTATGCTGTTTAAGTGTTTTTTTCTTTTTTTAGTTTTTTTTTTATTTGATGTTCGAACATCCAAATGTCAAACATTTGGTCTCGACCATGTAATGTTCAACATTTTGGATATTCGAACATTTAACATAGACCTTTCAGTAAGCACTTATGCTTGAAAAAAAGTTTCGAAGAAGTCTTTTATTCTGTAGATGAAAGTTTTTAAGTTTGGTGGTTGTCAGAGGTCAGTGTTGTCTTTGTAGTTATGGTAATTTACTTCATCTGCTTTTGCTCCACCTCGTATGTAAGATGCATTTATTCTTAAGACCTTATCAACAGTAAAATTTTTATAAGCCTTCATATTAAAGTATCAGCTGCCTTATTTGTCATGAACTATAACAGATGCTATTTGCAGAAAGAGACTGCCTTTCTGTCAAGATAAGTAACTCCAGGCACAATTCACAAGTTACCAAATGTGACTACTGTTGAACCATCATGAAAACAGGCATATCAAACACACCTGTTCTTGTGTGTGTAGATCCATTATGTGAGTAAGGCTGTGGTAATTGCCCCCTGGCCATTTCCAAAAGAAGAGATAACCATGGTTGCCTGGGGCAGAAGGGAGACACCTCAATGTACTAGCAATGTACTAACAGTGAAAGTACATTTGTGTAAGCTGAACTTACCATAATAGTAGATGGTCGAATGATCACTGCTGCAGTAGCCTTGGCCTTAGCTGTATTGATTACATCTTGCAAAGGATATAACAACAGGCCAGCTTATAAAGCTTCAAGGCACCTTCTGCACACCCTAACAGTCAAGCAGCTTTAACTAAGCTAATTAAAAGACAAAGTTTGGGCGTGAACCCCTGCACAGCTTTCCTGTCAGCAGAGAAATGAGGCTGAGCCATGAAAGGATAATCAAGGAATAACAAAAAATACATGTCCACATACTGGCATAAAAACACACCAAAAAACAATGGTGGGAGGGAGCAGCTACTGCAGCAGTGATCATTCAAACATCTACTGTTATGGTAAGTTCAGCTTACACAACTGTACTATGTTCTTCATATCGATCACTGCTGCAGTAGCTTTCACTATATGGGTAGATTACCACAGCTAACTATGTTTGAGAAGTGGAAAGAAAATTGTCCAGGAGCTCCTAGAGAATGTTCCTAACAAAGCATGATCTCTGCAGAGAACCAAGTAGCAGCTCCTAGAATACTTCTAAAACCCAACCCTTTACAAAATGTATTAGAAAAAGTCAAGGTCCTTGTAGAGAGGGCCTTGACCCTGCCTGGAGAAAATTTATCACAGTGAGTACAACAAAAGTAATAGCCTTGGACAACCATTTGGAAAAAAGTCTGTTTTGACACCAGTAGTCCCTTTTTACCTTCACAAGAAATGGACAATTAATCTGATTATCTGAAAGATTTATTTCTGCCAAGATAGTTGCCGAGTCATCTGTGGACATCTAAGGCATGGATAATGTATTCTTCCTCATTTGTAGCATCAGGAAAGAAAACGGAGATGGATAGTTTGACCTGACGTAAACGGTGACACCAATTAAGGCATAAAAGAAGGAATAGTTCTCAAAGGAATCCTATCCTTGTAGAAAATGAGGTAGGTTTGACTCACCATAAGAACCTGCAATTCAGACACCATTCTTGCAGAGGTCAGATCAATCAATAAAACTGTTTTCTATGTTAAGAACCTCAATTTAGTCAGATTAGTTGTTTCAAATGGAGCAAGTGTTAGTTTCTCTAACACAAAATTAAGATTCCAATGAGGGGCCACCAGTTTACTTGGAGGCCTCTTATGCAAAGCCCCTTTCAAGAAAATGTTGACATGTGATTGCCTTGAAAGAGGAGAATCCATGGGCAGACGGGCTAAAATGACCAATAAATGAACCATTACAGAGGAATACGAAAGGTTATATATCATCAATCCACATGAGGGAACAACTAGTCCTGAATGGATGCTTTCTTCTGTTCTTGGCACAGACTAGAAAACCTTTTTCATTTGTTAATATATGATTTTCTATTAGCAGGCATTTATCTCCATTAGTGCCTGCTGCTCATCCTCAGAAAACAATTGTCTGAAAGGAATTAAAAACAATGATCAAGCCAGTCAATTGAAGATGATTGATGTTAGGGCATATCAAATACCTCTGTTCTTGTGCAAGTAGATCCATTACGTTTGAAAGGTTGTAGTAATTGCCCCTGGCCATTTCCAAAAGAATGGATAACCACTGTTGCCTGGGGCAGAAGTGAGTTACCACGACGACCTTGGGGGATTCCTTCTGAACCTTCAAAAGTACCATGGATATTACTGGAAAAGCATACAGGAACATTCCTGTCCAAAGAAAGGAAAAAAAAAAGCATCTGTCTTCCAGGCCTTCTTGCATGTAGTCCTGGAACACAATTTTCCCAAATGATGCCTTAGAGAAGAGACAAACAGGTCTACTTGAGGAACTCCCACAGATAGATCAAATGTTGGAAGACCCTTAAATCTAGTTTCTATTCATGAGAGTCTGCCTTATCCTGCTCAGTTTGTCCGCCACACATTTTTTGCTCTGATGGAATGCAGGATGTCTGCAGTGTGAGATTGTGCTGTTAAGCTGTATCCCAAGCTAACATGGATAGTATGCAAAGGGAGTATGACTGGTTACCCTTTGTTTGGTCATGTACCACATCACTGGGGTATTGTCTGTAACCACTTGAAGAGACACCAGGGACCAAAGATGGTTCAAGGAATCAAGTGTCTTTACCAGAACAAGCATCTCATTGACATTTATCTGTTGGCATCTGTCCTTGGTGTCCCACACCCCCTGCAATTTTCTCTCTCCTGAAAGTACTTCCCAAGTAAAGTCTGAAGCATCTGTGGTAACTGGCTGCTTTAGAAAGGGAGGGAGAAGGGGAGACCATGATTTAAGGACATCTGTTTTCTCCACCAAGTGATTCTCTTCTGGCAAACCATTGTGCTGGGATCTGAAAAGACAAAGGGTGTTGATGCTGGGACCTAAGAGTTTTCAGATATCACTGTACCTTTCTCATATGGAGTCTTGCCAGGGGTATCATTAGACTCACAGATGCCAGGGGTATCATTAGACTCACAGATGCCATGGCATCCAAAATATTGAGTTATTCCCTTGCAGTGACTGAAGTCTGGGGTTAAGCGGGTGGCATAAATGGTAAGGTGTTTGCCTTACAAACACAAGGTGCAGGGTTTGAGTCTCACAAGGGATAATTGGCTAGGCTTAAAATGGCTTGCAAGGGCAGTTAGCCTAGTACTAATCTATGCTGAGTGGAAAACCTTAAAAATAAATCTAAATAAAGACATATTATCTTCCTATAGATGAAAAGCTCTTTGAAATGAGGTGTGCAGCTGACATCCCGGAAATGCTATCCTGTGTGAGGAAGTCAAAAATACTTTTGAATGTTCTCTTTGAATCCCAGCTTGTGCAAGAGATGTCTCACCAGACATTTTGAAAGAGACTCTAGAAAGATAAACAAGTCATCTAAAATGTAGAAACCCTGTAGACTGCAATGAGCTATAACTGAAGCTAGATGCTTTGTGAAAACTCTCAGTGCAGTTGATAGTCAGAAGGTTAAGGAAGAGAACTGATAATGTGATCCAGACACACAAAACCTTAAGAAACCCCTGAAGTTTGGATGAATAGGTATGCAATGATCTGCATCTTTTAAGTCTAGTGTTACCAGGAAAGAGGAAGCAACAGGTTGTGAAGTGAAATCATTCTGAATTTGGGGACCATCACAGACAGATTAAGGAAAGAAATATCTAGAACTGGGCTCCCAACAGTTGTCCTTCTTTGGGACAAGGAACATCCTTAAATAAAGCCTCTTCCCCACCTGGGAAGGAGGAACTGGTTCTACCAATCCTTGCGTAGCAAAAAGTCTGATTTACAGGATAAGAAATGACCCCCTGGAAAGGACAAATTTCTTCCCAATTCCATCTGTAACCCTGATGAATAATTTTCAGAACCCATTTGTCTGAAACATTCTGTTAGCAATGAGGAAAAATGGAGAGTCAGAGTTTCTGGAAGGGGAAAGAAAGCCAGGGTGGGAGGGGGTCACAAGGTCTCTTGAACAGTCATTCAGACTTTTGGAGTCTCCTTGGTTTTGGAAGGTTTAAGACTTCTTTTTTTGGAACCTCCTTGCTACTTCTTCTTAAATGCCTGTTTATCTGAATTATATTGAGACTATTTATTCTGTTTTTTGCCGAAACTAGATGAGGAGAAAGAAAATCCCTTGGACCATTTGTAAAGGAGGGCTGATCCCCTAAGATCACTTATCCCCTTTCATCACACTTTTTTAATCACTTCTATAGCAGAGGGGCCAAAACACAATCTCCATCCAAGGAAGAAATTAAAATCTCATTTTTATCATCTGAAAGGTTCTGAAAATGCAGCCAAGCAAACCTCCTTAAAACAGTACCAGTGGCCATAGCCCTATTAGAAGTATCACCAGTGACACACACACTGCAAACGAGTAGTGATCTGTGCAACTTAAGAAACTAAGTTATAGAATTTTTTTCTTCACAAGAAAAAACTGTAGATAAAACATTCCTCATACTTTCACAATATGTCAGAATAAACCTCAACATATGAGCCTGACAGTTTAAAATTCAAAGTTGTAGAAGTATGCATATTTCCCATACATATCAATAATTTTCCCATCCTTATTAGGAAGAGTAGGATTGGAATTAATGAAGTGCCTGGTAGTAGAGGAGTCAACTAAGGCTATGGCTGCTAGGTCAGGTTTACGAATAGTGTATAAAATGTAAAAAACTGAGGGACTTTATACACCTTATCTGCCTTTTTAGGAACAGCTGAGTATCAGGAAAACTGCAGGCAGCAAGACTTACATCCTCTAAAGCAGACAGCACAGAAGGAATGGGTGCAGGTTCTGGAAAACCCTTCTGTAAAAACGCAGTATTTTTTGAGGGACTGAGAAACCTTAGTGTTCTCCCACTGAAAACACTAGGACATTCTAGCAATAGTCTCAGAGAAAGAGAATCCTCCCCAGGGAGAATCAGAAAGAGAGCTCTCCTCAGAGTTTGAATCAGAAATCTGAGGACAAAACCTTGAATCCATCCCTACATTTCCTCCTCAGATTCAGGATCTTGAATCCCCTTTCTTTTACTAGAAACTACTCTATAATAAGGATAAATAGCATGAATCAAACCCTGAGCTAGTCCCAGTAAACTACCTCTATCCAAAGAAATTTGAGGAGGAGGAGGAGATGTATGCTTGGTTTTCCGCTTCTTTTTGACAGGAAAAGTTGGGCCAACTATGTTACTACTGGCAGCCACTGCTACTTTAGGGATGGGCACAGCATTCTGACACAAGAGGAAAACTTTACCTGTTCCCTCTCCAAGGGCCAGCAACAGTGGTTCTCTCTTGCCCACTGAGAGGACCCCAATAGCCAAAGATGACGTGTCTAACTCCAAGTCCATAGTGGCTATAGTCACTACACCAGAGGAATGCAGGGTAAAAGACAAGTTGTCTGAAGTACAATAAATGGCCATAAGCAGTCTCACCCACTGGAGGCTGAGGCAAATTCCTAGCCTGCTATGGGATGGCAAAGGCTGTTGGCTTAACTTTTTCTTTTTGTGGCTGGTAAAAAGACTGACCATGGACATAGCAATCTGTACCATGGTCAAGCCAAAAATGGTGCCTCTACCCTGAGGAAACAAACAATGCCAGTAAAACTACTAGTCCACAAAAGTTACTTTCTTTTGACAGGAAAAAACAAAGTAGAAAGCACTTTCAAATACTATGGGAGCCACACAACCTTGAAATAAATTCAATTTCCCCACAGAAAATCATTTACCAGTTAGATAACACTACTTTTAAACTAACAAAGGATGAGTGCTCCATTTAAAAGTATGTTACAGTGTTAAGACAATATGTTAAAACACAACCTAGCTTTAAAATAACTTTCCTGACAAAGAAAGCAATAAAATATTGGTCAAAAATAAGAAAATAGAAGTTTTATCTTCAAAGGGAACTTATCTGCCAAGCTAAGGAAAGCACAAGCCAACCATCGATCCTCAACAGCTTCAGAGAAGTGTACTCTTCAGCAGCAGTAAAGCTTGGATGGGCTTCACAGCCAAACTTGTCTTTTAGTCAGCTCAGCTTGAACTGCTTGACATTTTGGTGCATGGAAAGTGCTCTGAAGCTTTTGAAGATGGCTGGTTGTTATATCTATTTTTCTTAGTTCTCAGATTCTAAGATGGTATGTTACAAATGTTTTTGTTTTGTCAGGGAACTGTAGTGGTTCATGAGAGGTACCAGTAAAAATAAACCATTGGTTTATTCTGCTTTTATGACCAAGGATAATCATTTTTTTTCATTAAGATGATGTAAATTCTATTAGTTAAAAATGGCATATATTATTGCATTTTACACAAAGACACAAGTCTTTGAATTAAGAATATAAAAAAAGAACATATTTGCCCCTTTTTCCCACAAACTAAAAAAAGCAAAATTAATCAAATGTACCATGTAATTCATGCAGTGCATAACTACAGTATTAAACGAATTAAAGCTGTATTATAAATAACTCTCCACTATTTCTCATATAGTATTATGATGCTGCTAAGCATTCCATTATCATAGGGTTCAATATGTAATAAAATATATGTAGTAGATAGTGAAAAAGACAACATAGCTAGACATTTCTGTAGTGTAACACAGAGTGTTTAACAATTGTTAAGCACCCCCCCCCCCATGTACTGTTAATATCGGGTCTTGTGCTAGGCATTAATACCTACCTGCACTAGCCAGTAAACAAAAGTGGCAGAAATTAAAATAGCTTCATTTCTGCCTGTAGTTTATGCCAGTAATCTGTCCATGATTTTCAGTCTTTCCCTGACATAAGGCATGTGGTGTCATCTGTTTGACAGTGCTTGCTTAGGCTTTGAAAGCCAGCAAAACACTGTACTTTTTTTCCTTCTGTAACTTACAGTACATGAAACAGATAAAGCTCTTTGCATTACAAAGAAATGTGATCAGTTCTCTAATCCTGAACTTCTATTGTGTGATTTAACATGGATGCCAAGACTCGCATCTGGAGCTTCACTCTTGAGATGAATTTCATGGCATCTGTGTCTCATACATGTAACATACAGGATTATGATCATTTCACTATCACAGTGAGCATATTATATGTTTGAAACATGGAAGCCAAGAAATTCACCTCAAGAAGCTGGAGAGATGAATCTGTCATATCAAGAACACAGTTTTTTGTTAAGACATCCAATTATAATTCTTTGTAGTATATAGAGATTTATCTTCTTCATATATTACTAATTTGAAAAAAATTTGACTTAAAAAAATGTGATGTCTTGTACCAGCTTTAAAAGACTGTAAAGCAGGGGTTGAAACAAAGCCATCTCAATACATCCTGCTGCTGTTTTCTGGTCAGTGTTGTCAGCTTATAGTGCAGACCCCATATTAACAGCACCTAGGGGATGCTTAACAATCCTCTTAGCGTTGTTAAGGACAAGTCTTGTGCTATAACAGTACTTAACCAGGACATTATTAAACCATTATTTGAGCACAACAATAGAGATGCGATCAGAGTCCTGAAAATAACCCTCTATACTGTAGAATGCAGCAATGGCAGCAAGTAAATTTAGACATCCATCTGCACAAAACAGTGGTAAAATGAGAAGCAACGCCACATATCAAGAAATGGAAGTGCCTTTGATTTAATTAAGGGAGCGAGCAGTTTCAGATTTTAACAGATACAATTAGAAGGAGGTATGAAATGAAAAGAACGTATGCAAGTTCATTAATGTGCCCCTTATTAAGATCCCTGGTATCATGCCTGTGCCCTGGCTCTCTGTCTATACTATTTCAACCCTAATTTGGAAAATCTTTTAAGCACTTTTTGTGAAACTAATGCAAAAGTAACATTTAACGTGACAACAGATGCAAAGCTTGCCAATAAACTCATAGGAGTGCTTGACAAATGTGCATCACCTTGAGATTCAGAGTTCAGTTTAATGAATGCAAATAATTCATACAAAATTACTGTAATAAAAACGCCTTTATATGAAATAGAATATTCAGGAAAAAAACTAGGATTTTATGTAAAACCACAGCTGCAGGTATATAAAACAGTATCACTTGCACAAATGTATCAGAACATTTTGTTTTATTTGTTCATGTTTTGAGTATGTAAATGAACTTGGCACAAATGTGTCTTTTTCACCAATGTCCCAGCAGCATTGCCTGTTTAAGTTATTTGCTTTGCATCACATAGCTGACAGGTAGACAATGAATACCTAATGTCTAAGACTACTGAGTAAATTGTGTTGGCATTGACAACTTTAATTCTGTGCTCTAAGCTTCCAGTCAGTCATATACACTTATACCATCCTGCTCAGTTATGGGTTTTCCTGTTATGGCATAATACAGTCAGAGGATCCATCAATTTCTAAAGGTTATGCAGGATTGCAGCTTACACCAAAAGCTACTTACTGTACCACCTGCATTCAGTATATATGCAATATATAAATCAAGCCCTGAATAATTATCATCCTATAATGGAGTTGTAACTGGTCCTTCATCACCTGTACCTGTCAGTCTAATTGCCAGTCATGTGACATTCCACTTCATAGATCAGTGCTAGTCTAACTGCTCTTAAGGGCCACTTTAAGCCTAGGCAATTTCCCTTTTCATGTGGATCAAACCTTGTACCTTGTGTCTGTGAAGTAAACACCTTAGTCATTATGCTAACCCCCACCCTTAAATTCAGTGTGGCATTCAAGGATTTAAAGAGTCTTAAGTGAAAAACTTGGTTAGTGTTGATGATGAATTAAAACCTGTAAGGCTGTTTGGATCTTGATCTTACAAGACTTCATTTGAGAAGTATTAATTTATTGGTTCTCTTAATATTGGGATTATGTGGAGGACTTTGAGCACTCAACTTTAATTTATTTATAAACGAGGCAACAGTGATTCCTGTGCTCAGAATCCCAAACTATGCATTTATCTTAGCATGTTGTTTTTAGCCAACGATATTAAGGCACTGCTGATGATACCGAAGACCCACATTTCAAGCGTCCTTTGTTTCCCTGAACTTATCAGTGAGGATGAAGATATCACAAGGAATCAAAATGCTCTTCAAGATGACTCTGCAAGCACAGAGGTTGTAGTATCAACTATAATACAGGTGGACTAGGGCTGAAACAGTGGATCCAGCCCCTGAGGAGGTAACCACAACAGATGGGACTAAGAAAGCAGCTTTACCATCTTAGAGAAAGAGGGGGACATCAACTACATTGTAACTTGTCAATAAATATATGGCAGTACCCATTAACCAAAAATGCACATGCATGACATGTTGGAGATATTTTTGAAGCCTGTGAAATGGTGGCATATATCAAAACCCTTCACTAGCAGCAGATGGCAGCCACCTGATGCTTAACTTTCAAATTAAAATAAATGTGGTTATCAAAAGCTGCCTCTCCAAAAAGGAGAACATTCACTCCGGGGCCAAGTGTGTTAGTGTGTCTATCAGGACAGGGAGAATGAAGATATCAGGAGACACCAGGACTACTACAAACTGGCTGGATAGTAGTTTCTGTTTTAATGTTTAGTTTTATTCTGAATCACAGACTTCACCTAAAACATTTTGTCTAAACTGTGGTAGATCTGGAGGTAAAATGTGGTGTAGTAAAGTACTGTATTTAACTGAATGTCTTTGTTTGCAGTATGGGCCATCTAGTATTAGGATTCTTCAGTAGTTTTGGCCTTACCTTGCTTATCGATTTCACTAGGTAATAATCATCAGAATGTGCCAGTTGGGGTCAAATTAAAAAGAAAACACCTTTTCCCTTATTTTTATTTGTACGTGTCTTTCTGTTTTTCTTTACATTTATTAGAATACATTATGACTTTTTGTGTAATATCACGTACATCACACACACAAATATAAGCTGCTGGCAATTTTGTTTGGGGGGGGGGGTGTACCAGTAACTTCTGAGTTAGGATTTTAAGAGAAACCTTTCAGATATTCCTTCATAAGCAGATTATATGACTGCAGTACTCTGAGCATATAGTTTATTTTTAAATAAATGGATTCTTATTCATGAAACCTAAGCTTTCTCATAAGTCTGTTGCAGTGGTGAAAGGCTATTAGATGACACATGGTTCCAAGATTTAGAATTTGCAACACTCACAAAATTGTTTATTTGATGTTGTTGATAAAGCATAGCCTATTGAGTGTTGTCCCCTTTTCAAGAAAGATCCTAGGACCTATATGATATACGACGATGATAGGAAATATGGACAGAGAACTGCTGGAAACTTCTTTTTTTCATCATGCAACATTTTATATTTAACATCCAAATGATCTAATCAGAATGACCGATACTAAATTTGAAACATTTTTTATCTGCTTTTTCCTTCCTTCTTTAAATATTAATTTTTATCTTGTATGTGACAGTTAACATATGCAGTTTTGCCTTCCATTGTACTGTACTATGCTGTATGACATTTTATACTATTTGTTAAACTTTGGAGAGTTTCCCCTAGGCTTCTCACTGAAAAGGAGCCTGTCATGGCTCAGGTGGACCTTAATGGCAAACAGAAAACATAATAAATTAAATGAATAAATAAATAATGGAGTTATTCACAGTGTATGGAACGCACACTGCAGGCTTTGAATGAAGGTCATGATCAGATGACAACATTTGTGATAATCCTGAATTATGGCCAGTAGTTCTTTTTCATATGAAAGTATTCGGTAGCATCCACAGATAACATACAGATACAGAAATCCAAAATGGCTGACACTACAAATTAATACATTATCATACCTAAGCAATATATAGTCAAATACTTTGAAGTATATCAGCAATATTATATAAACAAACACTAATTCTTCCTCATTTCCATTCTGTGTTTCCTGTAAATTAAAACATTTATATTACTACTATAAATTTCCCCATCAGTTTTTTTATGCTTTATGTTCTACAGACCTTTACAACTTCTTTTTCTTTTCAGATTCTTATTAGTAATTCATGGGTCTGAAGCCCTTTTTTATTTAAGCTTTAATTTTTGTGTCAGAATGAGCACATCATAAACGGACACAGATGAAACTCTCCCATAAAACATTATCAATTTGTCTCATCACACCTCTCCCTGTTAACATTTTTTTTCTTTCCTTCCCTCATACATATATATCGGTCCCCTTCAAAAGCACAAGTTTTCAGAAACTTGAAATTCATATTGTCGAGATGATATGATCAAGTTTCTGAAAACCTGAAGCTTTTGCATGGAGATTGTGGTAAAGTGAGGACAGAGGAATATACCCTTTTCTACAGTGTAGTGTGATCTAGGAGTTGGTATATTTGTAGAACAAAGGT
This sequence comes from Protopterus annectens, assembly GCF_019279795.1. Taxonomy (NCBI): domain Eukaryota; kingdom Metazoa; phylum Chordata; order Ceratodontiformes; family Protopteridae; genus Protopterus; species Protopterus annectens. The sequence continues at coordinate 340,715,298 of NC_056749.1, forward strand.
ACATTTTTGTTGTTTTTTAAAGTTTGAGTTTTCAGAAACTCAATCGTATCTTCTGAAAAATATGAATTGTGAGTTTCTGAAAACTCGAGCTTCTGACATAGACCCATATGTCTATATGGGTCTATATCAGAACATCGACGTTTTGAAACTTCGAATGTTCTAATATCGACCCGTTTTAATCGAACACTAAAAATAGTGAAGCTGCAGAACACCTAATTCTTTCCTAGGGAAAGAATTTGGTTGGCCGGTTCTGTGGCTTTGCTATTTTCAGCGCTGTCGTGGAGATTTACGGGTCGGGTTCAGGTAAGTTTGCGATTGTGTGGTTGTTAGGATTAGAGCGCGGGTTAGGTGAGTTAGGGTTAGGGGCATGAGTTAGGTGAATAAGGTTTAGGGGCGGGTTAAGTGAGTTTGAGTTAGGGTTAGGGCATGGGTTAGGTGAGTGTGCTATACTGACAGACCTTAGGGTTAGGGGGTTGGGTTAAGGTAAGTGGATAGACAGTAGTGTATGTATAGTTTAGTGTAGGGTTAGTTGTAGGATTATAAGTGTGTGTGTGTGTGTGTGTGTGTGTGTGTGTGTGTGTAGTGTTTTTTTAGGTGTGCTTGTGCTGTGTGTATCTGTTTCGGAATAGCAAATTATTTCCTTGGGGAAAAAACTCGCTGCTCTGAAAGTTTATTATATGGTTTAGATATTTTAGGTTAGATGAAATAGCGTTCGCGATTTCCATCTTTTGATAACGTGATATAAATGGGTCTATATACCTTAAATGATCTAAAACGGCATAAGATTGACAGTAAAATAGCAGCAACAAAATATTTAAACTGAAAAACACAAAATACAGACAAAATATGACCACATTCAAAACCATGCACCCTCCACAGTCCTGCTAATTATAAATACCAACTGTGAGATTGCACAACAGTGGGAAAAGTGCATAAACCCTTCTCTAGTATCACTTCAATTTTGTCAATATCAAATGCTAGAGATACCTCGCTGTATCTAAAATTATATGCAGCTAAATAAAATTACTGACTGTTACAATGAACATCTTCATACAATCTTGTGTCTTTTGCATAAGTCAAAGCTAAAATGATCCTTGCACTAGCCCATGCATTATATGTACAAATAAATACTGCAATGAAACTAAGTTTAACTGTGTCTAATAAATAAAATTTACTTCCTCACTAGTACTATTAGTTTTCATGCCTTGGGTTAGGGACTTGTAAGTGAAGCAGATCACACGACTTTGCATTAATGATGATGGCAGAGCAAATCTTCATGCACTGACACTGCGGATAACAGAAATTTATACAGGCACACATTGAAAATACTGTATACATGGTGGGCTTAAATTTTTAAATACATATAAAGGTCACGAGCAAGAAAAACTTCATACAAACCCAGTACATTTTATTAAAGGATAAATTTAGTTACATGCATAATGTCATTTTCACAGAAATCCAGCTAGTGAGCTCAACTTTGTAAAAAAAAAAATTCTTACAGAAACGTCTCAAAGTTCCTATACAGGACAATGAACTGTAAGTAGTCAATGATTAAAGCTGAATAACTCAAGTAATAAATAAATAAATAAATCGTTGCTCTCTGCTTCATCTTGATCTCTATCTAAAGCCATCTAGTGCTTGATGGGAACCCAGCTCCCAGAACTACTTTGAGTCAATCCTGTGATAACAACCATGGATGTATTCTTGGCCACTAAATCTCTTACAAGAAATCTTCCAGTCACACTATAGTTTGTAAGGATGTGGATAACTTTCCCAATCACTGCTTCATCTTCAAACTTCAGGTCAATAACAAACCTTCTAGGATAAGAGACAGCCAAACAATAGGACACTTGAAATTGCACTTTTCAACATTACACCAACTACTACTTCTCAAGATGTCAGAACCAATGCCATACACATCCATTCTTCTCACCCAGCATCTCCAATGCCAAAACCAGTAATCAAACCTATGCCATTTGGGGCATACAAAGGGCTTCACCACTCTTTGCAAAGAGCTAGCTTATTTTATTTAACTCATTCCATCCAATGGAGCTCTGGAAGTCTGCACTGTAACTTCCAATGGGTGGAGCCTAAGCACTTACAGAATCAACTTTTGTCCTCATTTCAAACAAATGTTCATACCTCTGGAACCATATGGATTACTAAAGTATAAATGGCAAACTTGTCTGCATAAACTATTTTTATAGTGGTAGTGTTCTATAAGTTCTAAGACTTAAACTGGATTTTATAAGTCACAGGAGACACAGTAACTATTAAGCTTGTAATATTTAGTAAAAAATGCACAACATTTCAGCAACCACTCAATGGTGTATTCTAAGGAATTGTGGTTACAATATGTGGAAGCTATTCTGCTTGAACTATTTTCACTAAGCTCTATAAGAAAAACAATTTTGTTTTAAATTTTAAATTTGTTAATATGTACAGAAAAACTGACAGATTCTACAGGCTTCTGTTTGCCGCAGTCAATCCAGAGACCCAGAAAAAGAAGCTAAAGTCTGAAGACTGTAGTTGGTGAAAATACTGGCAAAAGGAATTACTGAAGCTGCTAGGGAAATGAAAAGTATTATGTTTTCAAACTATAAAAAATAGTTTACTGCATTTTAAATGTAGAAGTAAAACAAAACTTGAAACACTGAGTCTTGACATTAAAGATAACTCGAGAAAAGCTGATAAAAATTCTTAAAATGTAATCAAGTGGTGGTATATGCAGAGTATGAAAAGCAATTGTTTAAAAAAATGGAGTGATGCAATAATTGCCAAATTATATAGCAGTACAAATTCTATGTTTAGAAAAAAATGGCAAAGTGAGGACGATGTTGTACTCGTATTCAGAAAAAAATAACTCCGGTAATCTAAACTGTGTGCAGCTATGTTTACTGTGGAATGTGATTGTGCAACCTTTCTGAAAAGATAATTCAGGTAATTCTTAAGTATAAACACATCACATACACATACATATTCGCTCATAGTTAAGTACTAGTCTAGTTGCCCTTAAGGGTCATTTTAAACCAAGCTAATTTCCCCCAAAGGTGAGAAAAAAGCCCTAATTCTTGTATCTGTGACAAACACCTTAATCATTATGCCAACCCCAAACTGTGTGTGTGTGTTATTATTGTTGCTATTGTTACATAGGACTGGAAAATTGTTACTGGAATGTACAGTTAAAACAACGTGTGAAGTGCAAATGAAGCTAAAAGTTCAATGGGGTGGGGCTTTAGAAACAGTTCAATGAAAATGATGCACATATATAAGTCTAATAATATTCTGTATTGTGCTGTTTATCCCGTAACTAAAAAGGAAGGTCTACTGCAGTGTTTTGTAGATAAACTCCTGCAAAAGGGGAGTTTTGCACATAAATAAAATGACATTTGGAAAAAGGGAACACAAAAAAGGAAGCTCTGCAGTGAAAGAAAACCTGATAAATGAATTGTTGAGTGCAAAGATAATAGTTTTGCAGTGTGCAGAGTTGAATCTTAACAAGTTGTTGAAGGCAATTCAGAGTGTGGTATGCTTCAACAGTGAAAATTAATACATATTGTTTATATGAACCTGACTCTTCTTGCATTTATTAAGTGATTTGTGTTTAAAACATGTGAAATTTGCTGTTATTCCTTTGGAAGTGCACTTTTTTTTTGGGGGGGGGGGTAAAAACAAAGAAATGTATACTGTTCAGAAATCACTTACAAATATCAGAACTTAGTACTGAATTATATTAAGTGCTGTCTGAACTTGTTTCTTCTTAGTGATTAGTAAGAAACTCATGCCAAAGTGTATGACACATTTAAATAATTAAGCAGGTCTTCCCGAGTAGTGAATGTTCATACTGAAGAACAATTATACTTGCACAAAAAATTAGTCACATTCCAAGAGAGATCCTTGTCCCAGCTATAAAAGTGAGACTTCATGACAGTTAATGAATAAGTTGGAAAATTCACTTTTGGTATAATAGAGACTTGTAGCAAAATTTACCAAAACTCTTAGAATTTTGTAGAACAAAATTCTGTGTAAGGTGTTAAATCTCAAGAATGAACTCTTGCAACCCTAAGAGGCAAAGGGGGTTGGCTCCCGTGTACCACAATAAAGAAAACTGTGTATACACCTGATAAAACTGATTATGAATTTCGTGTATAGAAAAAAAGAGTCAGAAGAGGTAATAAGCAGAAAACAATGTCTATGCTGATATTTACACGGGGGGGGGGGGCAGATGTTAAGCTCTGCTTTCATATAGAAACAAGGGTTTATAAATTAATGTGATCCTTGCCAGTGAGGTATTGTAACAAACGTTGCTGTGCTATTGCAAAATAAAAATGCTTTCCATCTAAATAGTTCTAATAGACAGGAGCAAGTGGATGTTTTCCAGGGCAGTGTTGTACCATCAAAAGTGAAACCTCATACTGAGTGGTGTCTGGCTCTGAGAGAGCTTTAACATGTTATACTGAATGGCAGAACTTGGGCTGTAAATTATAGAGGGCTTTTAAGAAACAAGACCTTGAGGAAAAGACATTGGAGAGTCATACAGGAAATATAACTGTGAGACAAAGAGCTAGCCAAGAATAAAAGAAAGTAAATGAGGTGCACTCTTAATGTTATACAGCACTATTAGATGAATTAAGAGAATTGAAGCTGTAAAAATGCTAAACCAACCAGAAGGCACTGTCATTAAGCAGAAATACTAACAACACTGTTGGAACAGCTGGTCTGTGAAAATGAATATAAAGTGAAAGAATTAAAAAGCTGATGACTGACCTTGACAAGCAAAAAAATGACAAACTGAAATAGAAAAATAAATTGATGACTTGTCCAAAAGACTCTGAACTTTCTGTACAAATGTAAATAGTGAAATACAAAAGTAAATATGAAAGTGCTAAGCAAATGAATCACCTCAAGACAAAAGGAAAAATAATAACATCACATGGTGTTACAACTTGAAATAGAGAAGTGGAGTCAGCTTAAGAGCTATAGACACTTGTCTGTTTCTTGAGTGAGAAGGAAAAATTGTGTCTGGAGCCATAAAAAGTTATCAATGACCTGAATGCCCTACATTGTTCAACTGTGTAAGCTTAGAACGAGTCACTAAATGCACAACTGCAAGAGGCTGAGAACAAGACCAAGAAATGCAATGGAAGTGACTTAAGTGTACTTAATCAACACCTTCAGGAGCAAGAACAAAAGTTACAAAAGGAATGAAAAACATATTAATATGAACCATATTAATATGCAGAGCAGAAGTGAAAGCTACATTGCTAAATGAAATGCATGATGTTACTCTCAAGATAACCACTAAGTGTAAAAATCAAGAGGATGAACACATTTTACAAAGCAAATATTTGGGGGAACAAAACAGTCATTTAAAACAATGTCTGTCAGCACTTACTTCTCAAGCAAAGTCAATGCAAGAAATTCCATAAACACTGTTGACAGTGTCTTTAAATCATATTGTTTCAGAGCATGCAAAAAAAAATCTAACTCTACAGCTAAAATTTTAAAGTCAAAGATATATTACAGATAAGTGACCACATTATCAACTGAAAATCAGTAAGGTTGATTAGGAAACTGACACCCAAGGCATTTATTCTGGAATCAATCTGATTCAAATTAGGGGTTCTCAAAAAGATCATTTTGCTGTCTTAAATAGTCTTTCAAATAATGACCTCTCACCTCCAGTTATACGTTTTTACTTTTAAAATTCTTGCGGATTAAAGTGCACAAGTAGCCTCATGCCATTCTTATTTCATTTCCAAAAGCAATGCTAAACACTTCATGTTATGCCCAGCAATACCGCCTCAAACTGAAGGTGAAACAGCCTTCTCTTTCATTAGAGAATCGTTTAACACTACTGAAATTAGAATGCCACCACACCTCCATTCAGTAATTATGTATCTATTTCATAATTACTTTCCTCACAAACTGCAGAAGTTCTTTCCAAACTCACATTTACAAGATTATGTTCTAATTTGGCTATGTGAAGTTAAGAGACGGGTCCTTACTATTACCAATATGACTAGAGGTCGACTGGCAGCTAGGGTACTAGAAAAGCCATTGTGGGAAGGGTGGCAAAGAGTGGCTTTGCCTGCTTGCCTATTCTGGGAGGGAGGAATTTCTGTCTGTGATGCAGATACATTAATCAGGATGGTGAAAGGTCATAATCATGAAGGTGGATCATCAGTAAACCTACTACATGGGGGGATATCACTTGCTGTGATACATGCGATGTCACTAGCCTTCCTCATTTAGGACATATAAAAAAAATCTTGGGTGGATGACCAGCAAATGTGAAGATGCAGGCTGCTCTGCTCTACATCCCCTGCCCAGCCCACCAACGATGCGGTCCAAGTGCCAGGGGAGAGTACTGGTGACATTTATATAAAAATGCAGCCAGTCAGAGCTGGTAGTCAGTTGGGTACATGCAAAAGGAAAAAAAATGTATTTTACAGTGTTTTACATTCTGTGCTGTCAGGTTTTGGTTTGATCTAATAAGCACTTGGTAATGTTTAATTAATTTGTTTCTACCATGTTTTGGCATTTACTTTGCTAGTATACTTGTACAATCTCAGCAGATATGTAGACAACTACACTGCTGAGAAATAATTGACACTTTTCTGTATATTTATAATAAATAAAATAACCAGTAAACATTCTGCAATAAAGAGATGCAAGGGTAAAGAGTGTGCTTGCTAATGCAAGATTAATTAGCTTTGGGCAGCTTGAGCTGTAAGCAGTTTTTC